>NW_016108044.1:447447-461150 GCF_001604975.1 Cebus imitator
CGGAAAAAAAAAAACCCACAAACAAAAAAGCAGCACAAGAAACAAAGGAGAAAAATAGATAAATTGGACTTTATCAAAATTAAAAAAACTTTTGGCTGGGCATGGTAGCTAGCTCATGTCTGTAATCCCACCATTTTGGGAGGACAAGGGAGGTGGATCACTTGAGGCCAGGAGTTCAAGACCAGCCTGGCCAATATGATGAAACCCTGTCTCTACTAAAAGTACAAAAAATTAGCTAGGTGTGATGGTGGACACCTGTAATCCCAGCTACTTGGGAGGCCAACACAGGTGAATGCTTGAATCTGGGAGGCAGAGGTTATAGTGAACTGAGACTGCACCACTGCACTCCAGTCTGGATAATGGAGCATAACTCTTGTCTCAAAAAAAATTAAAATTAAAATTAAAAACTTTTGTGTTTCACAGAACCATCAACAATATGAAAAAAACAACTCACAAAATGGAAGAAAAGATCTGTAAATCATTTCTCAGACAAGGCACTTGTATCTAGAAAGTATAAAAAACTCTTTTTTTTTTTTTCCTGAGATGCAGTTTTGCTCTTGTTGCCCAAGCTGGAGTGCAATGGTGTGATCTTGACTCACTGCAACCTCTAGCTCCCAGGTTCAAACAATTCTCCTGCCTCAGCTTCCTGAGTAGCTGGGATTACAGGTGCACGCCACCATGCTTGGCTCAGTTTTTCTAAGTAGAAACAGGGTTTCACCATGTTAGCCAGCCTGGTCTTGAACTTCTGACTTCAGGTGACCCTCCCACCTTGGCCTCCCAAAGTGCTGGGATAACAGGTGTGAGCCACCATGCCCGGCCACAAAACTCTTATAATAACTAAAAGACAAATTACCCAATTTAAAAAATGGACAAAGACTGTGAATACATTTCTCTAAAGAAGACACACAAATGACCACTGAATGCATGAAAAATCATTATCAACTCTTCTCAGCCATCAAGACAATGCAAATCAGAACCACAGACTTCATGCTATGATAGCTATAATAAAAAAGATGAATGATAACAAGTGTTGGTGAGGATGTGAAGAAACTGGAAGCCTCATGTTGGTGGGAATATAAAATGGCGTAGTCACTTTGGAAAACAGTTTGGTAGCTCTCAAAAGATTAAACATAGTGTTATTATATATTCTACTTGTAAGTATATTCTCAAGAGAAATTAAACACGCCATGCAAACACTGAGGAACACTCAAGACAGCATCATTCATAATAGTGAAAAAGGAAACAACCCACTGTCAATCACATGATGATTGAATAAAAGAAAATGTGAAATGTTCATACAATGAATGTTATTCAGCAGTAAAAAATAAAATAAAACACTGGCCGGGCAAGATGGCTCATGCCTGTAATCCCAGCACTTTGCAAGGCTGAGGTGGGTGGATCACAAGGTCAGGCATTCGAGACCAGTCTGGCCAACATGGTGAAACCCCATTTCTACTAAAATGAAAACAAATAGCCAGGCATGGTGATGCGCGCCTGTAATCCCAACTGTTCAGGAGGCTGAGGCAGGAAAATCACCTGAACCCAGGAGGTGGAGGTTGCAGTGAGCTGAGATTTTGCCATTGTACTCCAGTCTGGGTGACAAGAGCAAAACTGTCTCAAAAAAAAAAAAAATTTTAAATTAAAAAAATGAAATACCGCTACATACAACACAAATGAAACTTTAAAACATCATACCAAGTGAAAGAAGCCAGTCACAAAAGACCATTATATATGAAATGGAATGAAATTATATGAAATGTCTAGGCTAGGCAAATCTACAGAGACAGAAAGTAGATGAATGGTTGCCTAGGGCTGGGAGATGGGGGTGTGGCAGGAAGTGACTGCTAATGGGTACAGAGTTTCTTTTTCGGGTGATGAAAATGATCTAAAATTGACTGTGGTGATGCCTGCATACTTTTGTGACTGTGTTGCCCAGGCTGGTCTCAAACTCTGAGCTCAAGCCATCACCTGGCCTAACGGTACATTTATTTATTTTTTTTTTTGAGACAGGGTCTCACTCTGTCACCCTGGCTGGAGTGCAGTGGCATGATCTCGGCTTACTGCAAGCTTTACCTCCCAGGTATAAGCAATCCTCCCAGCTCAGTCTCCCGAGTAGCTAAGACCACAGGTGTGCACCACCATGCCTGGCTATTTTTCTGTATTTGCAGTAGAAACAGAGTCTTGCCATGTTGCCCAGGCTGGTCTCAAACTCCTGAGCTCAAGTGATCTGCCTGCCTTGGCCTCCCAAAGTGCTGGGATTACAGGCGTGAGCCACCACGCCCAACCCTAACCATATATTTTCAATGGGTGAATTGAATGGTATATGAATCATATCTCAATAAAACTATTATATATCTACTTAAGAGTAAAAAGAATGGGAAAAATTGTCCCAAGTCTGCATATATCAGACACATTCTTTATTTTTGTTAACATACATGTACACCTAGACATGCATAGGCCCACTCCACCTCAACACATACGTACTCATAGGAGAATCTTAGAATGAGAGTGTTGTAAAAGACATCAGAAATCAGAAAAAACCACCCTCTCTCTTCCTTCCCTCTTTATCTCCGCATATTTTAGATAAGGCCAAATGTCACACAGGAATTAATGGCATCTACTGACATTTTTACTTTCTGTCTCTCTCGCTTGTCATTTTCCCAGAAGACTATAAGCTATTTGGAAATTGGTGGTGTCTAATTTTTTTCTGCATCCTTTGTAGCATATAGAGTATGCTAAGCACATAGCAGGCCCTTATGACACTAGTTTAATTGAACAGACTATGCTTCTCTGATATCCCTGAGGAAAAAGAAGGTGTCTCTAAAAGGAGGTGGGTAAAGGATGAGAAACATTAGGTCAAACCTAGCCTATCTCATCAGCCCTCCAAGGAAAAGACTCAGAGAACGTCTGAACTGGCAGAGGAAGAAAGTATTTGTAGAAAACCTACCTTGTTGGCAGCATGTTCACTGAAAGCCCTAATCACAGAAGTGACTAAAGTCCAGGGATGTGCCCAAGGTCATCATTGGTGGGGTCAGAGGCAGGTCCCAGCCCTGAGTGTTCTGATGCCCGACCCCACAGTCCTCTCTGATCCCACCTTTAACTTTTCTTTTGAGACAGTCTCTCTCTGTCTGTCACCCAGGCTAGAGTACAGTCGTGTGATCTCTGCTCACTACAACTGCCTCCCGGGTTCAAGCAATTCTCCTGCCTAAGCCTCCTAAGTAACTGGGACTATAGGCACCCACCACCACACCTGGCTAAATTTTGTTTTTATTTATTTATTTTTTTTTTAATTTTTTTTTTTGAGATGGAGTCTTGCTCTGTCATCCAGGCTGGAGTGCAGTGGCACAATCTCGGCTCACTGCAACCTCTCTGCCTCCCAGGTTCAAGTGATTCTTCTGCCTCAGCCTCCTGAGTAGCTGGGACTACAGGTACACGCCACTACGCCTGGCTAATTTTTTTATTTCTGGTAGAGACAGCGTTCACCATGTTGGCCAGGCTGGTCTCAAACTCCTGACCTTGTGATCCGCCCTCCTTGGCCTTCCAGAGTGCTGGGATTACAGGTGTGAGCCATCGCGACTGGCCAATTTTTAATTTGTTTTGAGACAGAGTCTCACTCTGTCACCCAGGCTGGAGTGCAGCAGCACAATCTCAGTTCACTGCAACCTCTGCCTCCTGGGTTCAAGCGATTTTCCTGGCTCAGCCTCCTGAGTAGTTGGGATTACAGGTGCCTGCCATCATGCCCGGCTAATTTTTGTATTTTTAGTAGAGATGGGGTTTCACCATGTTGGCCAGGCTATTCTAAAACTCCTGTCCTCACATGATCTGCCCACCTTGGTCTCCCAACATGCTGGGATTACTTGCAGGTGTCAGCCACCGCAGCCTCTGATCTCACCTTTCAATCCCATCTGACTACCCAGGACAGTGGCCTGGAATGTCCGGGTCTTGTTCCTGTCTGGACTGTCTCCGAAGTTCAAGGTGGTCAGTAAGCCCACGACGTGAGACCCTCGCCACTTCCCTGTGACTGTCCCATTCCTGGGACACAGGGTCAGCTGGCCAAAAGATCTCAAAAAAGAGACCCAGTCCTACAAGCAAAAGGAGGGTGGGAGACAGGTGAGATGAGATTAACAGCAAAAGCCTGTCTATGTTGGAAGGAAGAGTGGGTTTTGGAGGGGGTGGAACTTACCTGAGGGATGTCAGGGCTGCGTAGGCCAGTCCTGTGGGTGAGGAGGAAGTTGCCAAGGCCCAGGCCGGAGAGGCCAAGGAGCAGCAGGATCAAAGTGGCACAGACCAGAGGTGGGTGGTGGGCCAGACAAAGGTGCAGGTTGTGCACTGCCTGGCAGTTGCCCATGGGGAGCAGAGGGGCCTGGGCCTCCAGGGAGAGCCTGCTGGAGGACAGGGAGGGAGAATGGGACAAGAGCACCTCTTATACACAACGAGAAGCGAAAGCTCAGAGAAGGCAAGGGACTTCCCGAGGCCTCATAGTTAGTGGCAGAGCCAGAACAAGAATCCAAGGTTCTCGACTCCAAAAGTTCACCTCCCTACACTGCTTGATACATATTTTCTGCATTTCATTTCTGAAGTAACCTAAGTGGAGGCAGAGCAGGGCACTCCGTGCTGGAAAAAGGAACCCGAAAGGGAGACTTCTCAGGTAGGGAAACAGGAAGCACTGTTCTGGGGCGAGGGTTTAGCTGAGGAACAGTTCCAGCCAGAGCCCAGACAAGGGAAGACTCTGGAGAAGAACTCCACTTCGCAGCTAAATGGCTAGATATGAATCCCTTTCTGCTACTCACTCTGTGAGCTTAGGAATCCGTGAAATGGGACTTCCGAGAACACCAAGAAATAAGGATTAAACGTGGCGGATGAAGCTGTCTGCGTGGTATTTAGCCATGCAGGAACTCAGCAAATGTCCATTTCCTTTCTCTTTCCCGTAAGGATCCTCAAAACCAGGTAAGGCCAGGCAAAAAATACTATGGGGGAAACTGAGGCCTGCGGACTTTAACATAGGAGGGGTAGGGCCAAGGTCTGGTCGAACCCCGCCTCCTGCTTCCACGCAAGGAACGACAGTCTGATGGGAAAGAACTTCTGGAAGGCGAGGAGATAAACAGGGGCCGGGGAGGAGGAGGGAGCCACGGAAATGCAAGTGTCACAAATGCTCACCCCTGTCCCGTCTCCCGTCCGGCTGGAAGGGGATTAAAGGGAGGGGAGGGCAGAACCTGGGGGTCCACGGCCGCCGGTGCACCTGAGCACCCCCTCCCCAGAAGGCCCCCCCGCCGAACGATCGCAACACCCTCGTCCCCTCCCGGTCTCGCGCGACGGATGCTCCGGCCACTCGCTCTTACCCCTCGGGGCCGGGCGGAGGCCGGCGCCCCTAGCGACGTCACGCACCGAACCGCGAAGGGGCGGGGTCCGTGCTCAGCGCTTCCCTCCCCGGCCCACCCTACACTTTGCCTGGTCCGCATGCGCAGTGGCTACGCGGGCGCTCGCAGCGCCACTCCCCGCTAGGGTCGGGGTGTACCAAAGGGACACCCAATGAAGGGGCCACCAGGAAGAATAACCTCCGCGGAAGGGGAGGAAATGGGAGCGATGCTAGGGGGCTAGTGCTAGAGACGTCTCAGAAGCCCTCAAGCTCCCTCCAGAGAAACTGTGTGCGAGAACTGTCCCAAGAAGCTCGTCGCCGGCATTTTTGGGTTGCGCGTTCCCCACCCGCACCAATAGCACAGCCCAGCCGAGTCCGGGTTCCGGCTGAGGACTCCGGGTCCACTCAGCTCCGCAGAGCTGCCGCTTTAGTACTCTGTCCTCCGGGGCTGGGAGTGGTGTTTTGAGCTTTGCTCTTCTGTGCACCCCGATCATGCTTAATACCTGCACCTTTCTTGTCTACCCTAGCTTCTGGTGACTCTTTAAAGTATAGGTTCATGGAGCTGAAGAGCTGCTCAGTAGAGAGCATCTCATTTTACTTCTGCCCACGTTTTAGAGGTGAGAACATCTAACCTGAGGTAGCATGACACATGGAGCTAGGAACTCTGGGTTCAAATCCTGACTGTCTGCGCCCTCTCATCAGCAACAGCTGCGCTCTCCCGGGACTAAGTTTACCCCTCTGCTAAAGAGGATCATCCTACCTATCTCACTGGTTAGATCAGAAGCTTAAGGGGCAAAGTGTGGGAAAACATGGGCCCAGTGCCGACTGAGCACACGGGACAGATGCTACTTGAAACGGAATCTGTTTAATTTGACTGTGGCTTCCTTAAGGCAGAGACCATGTCGTTTGTATCACCAGCCACAAAAGTTTATGGCACAAAACCTTCGCATATACAGTCAAATGGTCAAATGATTTTTTTTTTTTTTTTTTTTTTTTGAGGCAGTCTGCTCCTTCGTCGCCCAGGCTGGAATTCAATGACACAATCATAGTTCACTGCAACCTGGACGTCTTGGGCTCAAGAGATCCTCCCACCTCAGCCTCCTGGGTAGTCAAGACATCTGGTAGTCGCACGCCACCCACCATGCCCGGCTAATTTTTACATTGTGTGTAGACAAAATGGAGAAATTGCCAGGCATGTCTCCAACTCCTGGCCTCAAGCAGTCCTCCCGCCTCGGCCTCCCAAAGTGCTGGGATTACTGCATTAGCTACCGCATCCTGAATAGTCAAATGATTTTTGACAAGGGTGCTGTGAATATTCAGAAAAGGACTGTGCATCAGTCCTTTTCTGTACATCAAAGGACACAATAGGCCGGGCATGGTGGCTCATGCCTGTAATCCTAGCACTTTGGGAGGCCAAGGTGGGTGGATCACCTGAGGTCAGGAGTTCAAAAACAGCCTGGCCAACATGGCGAAACTCTGCCTCTACTCAAAGTACAAAATTAGCCAGGCATGGTGGCGGGTGCCCATAATAACCCCAGCTACTCAGGAGGCTGAGGCAGGAGAGTCGCTTGAATCTGGGGAGCGGAGGTTGCAGTGAGCTGAGATCACACCACTTCACTCCAGCCTGGCCAAAAGAACAAAACTCTCTAAAAAAAGAAAACTCAAAAAACAACCCCTCAAAAACAAAGGACAATAGTGAAAAGGCAACCAACAGAATGAGAGAAAATATTATCAAATCATATATATGATAAAGGGTTAATATCTATAATATATAAAGAACTCATACAATTTAATAATAAGCAACTCAAAAGGTTAAAGGACTTGAAAATAGACATTTCTCCAAAGAAATATATACCATATTGTAGAAATGACCAATAACCAAATGAAAAGATGCTTAACCACACTAACCACTAGGTAAATGAAAATCAAAACCGAAATGAGATACCACCTTACACCCATTAGGATGTTGACTATCAAAAATCAGGAAATAACAAGTGTTAGTGAAGATGTGGAGAAATCGGAATACTTGTGCACTCTTGGTAGGAATATAAAATAGTGCAGCTGGCTCAGCACAGTAGCTCACGCCTGTAATCCCAGCACTTTGGGAGGTCGAGGCAAGCAGATTACCTGAAGTGAGAAGTTCGAGACCACCCTGGTCAACATGGAGAAACTTTGTCTCTACTAAAAATACAAAAATTCGCCTGGCTTGGTGGCAGGCACCTGTAATCCCAGCTACTTTGGAGGCTGAGCCAGGAGAATCACTTGAACCCTGGAGGCAGAGATTGCAGTGAGCCGAGATCACGCCACTGCATTCCAGCCTGAGTGACAGAGTGAGACTGTCTCAAAATAAAATAAAATGAAATAAAGTAAAATAGTGCAGCTTCTACGGAAAACAGTGTGGCAGTTTGTAAAAAAAAAAAAAAAGGCCTGTGTGGTGGCTGACACCGGTAATCCTAGCACTTTGGGAGGCCTAGGCAGGCAGTTTGCTTGAGCTCTGGAGCTCAAGACCAGCCTGGCCAACATGAAGAAACCCCCCATCTCTACCAAAAGTACAAGAGTTAGCCAGGTGTGGTGGCACGTGCCTGTGGTCCTAGATACTTCGGAGGCTGAGGTGGGAGGATTGCTTGAGCCTGAAAGGCAGAGGTTGCAATGAGCTGAGATGGTGCCACTGCACTCCAGCCTAGGTGACAGAGCGAGACTCCATCTCAAATAACAAATAAATAAATAAAAACTAAACAGAGTTTATTCAGTCAGCAATATTTTTAAGATTGCTGTGATCCAGGCACAAAATTACTATCTATGTAGCAAAAATTTTGTCAATGCTTCTACTTAAGGACAAGCCTAATTTGTGGGTTAAGGCATAGGACCCATACAGCATGGGAGGTCAAGAATTGTGAACTGCCCCTCATGATTCTTATGCTTTGGAATATGTTGGAAATAGATGCTCGGTGCCGCAAAGAAAAATTAGTGCTGAGACAAAGGATCTTTCAGCAACACAATTTTTACTTCCTGGACTGCAGGAAGGGTACCCTTGCTACCCATCATGCCATGAGAGTACAATGAACAAAGGAAAACACACAAATTTATCCCTTATGCATTTGGGGTCCTCCTTACTGCTGTGTCTGATCTCCATTGGCTGGAGCCAGACCTCACAATTTAAACTAAAACCCAATTGCCTAACAACTTAAAATTTTCTAAACAGGTAAAAGCAATGGAGAGCTGGGACATGCCTGTGAGAACGCCTAACACAGATGTCTTGGTTAAAGTACAAGGACATAGAATGTACTACGTGCCTGTAAGTATGGCATGTCTAACAACTACATAGGATAGGGCTTAACAAAGTTATTAGCACACTTATTCTTTAACAAGAAAAGAAACTTTAGGCCGGGCGCGGTGGCTCACGCCTGTAATCCCAGCACTTTGGGAGGCTGAGGCGGGTGGATCACGAGGTCAACAGATCGAGACCATCCTGGTCAACATGGTGAAACCCCGTCTCTATTAAAACTACAAAAAATTAGCTGGGCATGGTGGCGCATGCCTGTAATCCCAGCTACTCAGGAGGCTGAGGCAGGAGAATTGCCTGAACCCAGGAGGCGGAGGTTGCCGTGAGCCGAGATCGCGCCATTGCACTCCAGCCTGGGTAACAAGAGCGAAACTCCGTCTCAAAAAAAAAAAAAAAGAAAAGAAACTTTAAAAAGGAACTTTTCTACTTCCCACAGAATAAGTAGGCATATTTGGGTAATGGTTCTTATAAATGACCATAATTGATATTTACTCATTCGGCCACACCAAGTCCTCTACTATGGACTAGTAGAGGCAAACTGGTTAGAGCAAGGAACTGCCTTGAGGCCCAGGAACAAATGACTTACATAGAGAAAGTAAGTGGTGGAAGGAGAGCAGGACAAGAAACAAAATTAGTTGTGCATTATAATGTTCCAACAGTATACCAACATTTTTTGTTTGGTTTTGCTTTGTTTTTGAGACGAAGTTTCCACTCTTGTTGCCCAGGTTGGAGTGCAATGGTGCAATCTCAGCTCACTGCAACCTCCACCTCCCAGGTTCAAACAAATCTCTTGCTTCAGCCTCCCAAGTAGCTGGGATTACAGGTGACTGCCACCACGCCTGCTAATTTTTTGTATTTTTAGTAGAGATTGGGTTTCATCATATTGGCCAGGCTGGTCTTGAACTCCTCACCTAAGGTGATCCACCCTCCTCAGACTCCCAAAGTGCTGGGATTACAGGTGTGAACCACTGCGCCAGGCCAAGTATACCAACATTTTGATTTAACGCACTCAACAAGCCTCTAAAGTGGATGTCACTCTGGAAACCTGGCCCTTAGTTTAAGTCAGGGGTCCCCAACTCTGGGCTGTGGAGCCAGTACTGGTCTGTGGCCTGTTAGGAACTGGGCTACACAGCAGGAAGTGAATGGTTGATGATGGAAGCTTCATCTATATTTCCAGCTGTTCCCCATCCCTTTTTACCGCCTGAGCTCTACCTTCTGTCCGATCAGTGGTGGCATTAGATTCTCCTAGGAGCATGAGCCCTATTGTGAATGGCACATGCATGGTATCTAGGTTGCTCCTTATGAGAATCTAATGCCTGATGATCTCTCACTGTCTCCCATCAACACCAGATGGGACCATCTAGTTGCAGGAAAACAACCTCAAGGATCCTACTGATTCTACTTTATGATGAGTTGTATAATTATTTTATCATACATTATAATGTAATAATAATAGAAATAAAGTACACAATAAATGTACTGTGCTTGAATCATTCCGAAACCATTCTTCCCTGGTGGAAACATTGTCTTCCATGAAACTGGTCCCTGGTGCCAAAAAATCTGGGGACTGCTGGTTTAAGTAATTTAACCAAGGTCACACATATATTGGGTGGCAGAAGTTGGGTTATGATTGAAGCCTGACCACAGCCTAGCATGTGGGAATAAGAAAGCCTGGTTGAGGCTTGTTCATTTGATAAGCGTCTGTTGGCTGCCAGGCTGTATTGTGGGCTGGGAATATGGTGGTGGACAAAGTATTCGTGATCTCTGGGCTCCTGAAACTATAATCTGGCTAGGGACTCTTTCCCTAGAAAAATGCATGTTCGCCTAATATTTTTGTTTATTTCTTTTTTATTTAATTATTTATTTATTCTTTCTTTCTTTCTTTTTTTTTTTTTTTGAGGCGGAGTTTCGCTCTGGTTGCCCGGGTTGGAGTGCAGGTGGCGCAATCTCAGCTCACTACAACCTCCGCCTCCCAGGTCCAAGCGATTCTCCTGCCTCAGCCTCCCTAGTAGCTGGGACTACATGCACGTGTCACCAGGCCCAGCTAATTTTTTTGTATTTTTAGTAGAGATGGGGTTTTGCCATGTTGGCCAGGCTGGTCTTGAACTCCTGACCTCAAGTGATCTGCCCTCCTTGGCCTCCCAAAGTGCTGGGATTACAGGCATGAGCCACCATGCCTAGGCCAGGAAAGACAGTCTTGAATCCCTGACACCACTCCTCTCCCACCCCCAGCAGTAGCTGCATGGCACAGAGAGAAACTGTGCACTTGGAAGAGAGAGAGAGCGCATGATCTGGGGGACTTGGCAGTGAACTCGGTGCTGCCCTGTCACAGTGGAGAGCAAAGCCATGCTGGACTCAGCCTGTGCCTGTCCAAGGAGGGAGCATTTGTATCAGCCTGGACCAGAGGGAATCGTCCATCCCAGTGGTCAGAACTCGAGTTGTGCCAAGCCTTGCCACTGTGGGCTAAAATGCTCTGGGGTCCTAGGTAAATTTGAAAGGCATTTTAGGATAAAGGACTGGAACCTTCAGGCAAGTACTAGTGCTGGGCTGGGCTTAGAATCAGTAGACTAGGGTGGCACAGGACCTAGGTAGACACCAGCTGGGGTAGCCAAGGGAGCGTATGCACCACCCTTCCCCAATCCTAGGCATCACTCACAGCAACGAGAGTAACTCCTTCCTTCTGCTTGAGGAGAGGGAAACAAAGAGTAAGGAGGATTTTGTCTTGCATCTTGGATACCAGATCAGCCACAATAGGATAGAGCACCAGGCAGAGTCATGAGGCCCTCATTCCAGGCCCTAGCTCCTAGATGACATTTCTAGACACATGCTGGGCCAGGAGGGAGCCTGCTGTCCTGAAGGGAAGGACCACTCCTGGCAGGACTTATCACCTGCTGACCAAGGAGCCCTTGGTCCGTGAATAGCCAACAGCAATACCCAGGTAGTATCTGTGGGCCTTGGATGAGAGTCTGAGTTGTGCTGGCTTCAGGGGAGGCCTGGCACATTCCCAGCTATGGTGGCTCTCGTGAAAGACTACTGCTGGAGAAAAGCAGAGAGATAAGTAAAGGGAACTTTGTCTTGCACCGTAGGTATCAGCTCAGCCACAGTGGGGTAGAGCACCAAACAGATGTTTGGGGTTCTTGAGTCCAGATCTAAGCTCTTGGACAACATTTTTGGACCTGCCGTGGGCCAGAGGGGGGCCCACTGTCCTAAAGGGTAAGTCTCAGGCCTGAGAACACTCACCACAAGTTGGCTTGAAGAGCCGTTGGGCTTTAAGTGAGTGTTCAGAACTCTCTGTGGGCAGAATTCTCTGTGGGCCAGTGGTGGTGGCGGCCACTGGGAGAGGCTCCTCTATCCATGGAAAGTGGGCAGTAGAGTGGGAAGAACTCTGTCTTGTGGTTTGAGTCCCAGCTTAGCTGCAGTAGAATACAACACCAGGTAGATTTCTAAGGTTTTTGACTCTAATCCCTAGCTCCCAGGCAGCATCTCTGGACCCTCCCAGGGCCTAGGGAAACTCGCTGCGCTGAAGGGAAAGATATAAATCTGACTGGTGGTCCCAGCTGCTGATTGTAGAGCCCTAGGGCCTTGAGTGATCATAGGTGGTATCTGGGTAGTGGTTACAGTGGGCCATGGGTGAAGCCCAGTGCTGTACTGGCTTCAGTATGACCCAGCACAGTCCCAGTGGTGGTGGTCATAAGAATGTTTGCATCATCCCACCCCTAGCTCCAGGCAGTGCAGCACAGAGACAGAGACTCCGTTTATTTGGGAGACAGTAAGGAAAGAGAACAAGAGTCTCTGCCTAGTAATCAGAGAATTTTTCTGGATCTTATCTAGGGCCACCAAGGCAATACGTCTGTGAGTCCACAAGAGCCACAGTGTTATTGGACTTGGAGCTCAAGTCTCTTTGAGCACCTGGAATGCCTTCCCAAAAAAGATGGGCACAAATAAGCCCAGACTGCAAAGACTACAGTAAATGCCAAACTCTTCAATGTGCAGACACCGATGAACATCCACAAGCATCAAGACCATCCAGGAAGACATGATGTCACCAAATGAACCCAATCAGGCACCAGGGACTAATCCTGGAGAAACACAGGTGTGACCTTTCAGACAGAGAATTCGAAAAAGATGTTTTGTGGAAACAAAGAAATTCACAATAACACAGAGAAGGAATTCAGAATTTTATAAGATAAGTTTAACAAAGAGATTGAAATAACTAAAAATAATCAAGCAGAAATTCTAGAGTTGAAAAATGTAATTGACATGACATACTAAAGAATGCATTAGAGTTTCTTAATAGCAGAATTGATGAAGCAGAAGAAAGAATTAGTGAGCTTGAAGACAGGCTATTTGAAAACACATAGGCTGGGCGTGCTGGCTTATGCCTGTAATCCCAGCACTTTGGGAGGCTGAGGCAGGCAGATCATGAGGTCAAGAGATCGAGACCATCCTGGCCAACATGGTGAAACCCTGTCTCAAAAAAACACAAAAAACAAACAAACAAAAATACCCTAAAACTGGATATAGAGGAAACATACCTCAACATCATAAAAGCCGTATATGATGGACCCACTGCTAATATCATACTGAGTGGTGAAAACCTGAAAGGCTTTCCTCTAAGATAGAACACAACAAGGATGTCCACTGTTACTCAACATAGTACTGGAAGCCATAGCTAGAACAATTAGACAAGAGAAAGAAACAAAGGGCATCCAAATTGGAAAGGAAGAAGTAAAAATTATTCTCCTTTGCAGATGACAGGATCTTATATTTGGAAAAACAGACTCCACCAAAAAACTATTAGAACTAATAAACGGGGGGCCTGACGCAGTGGCTCACGCCTGTAATACCAGCACTTTGGGAGGCCGAGGGGAGTGGATCACAAGGTCAGGAGTTTGAAACCAGCCTGACCAACATGGTGAAACCCTGTCTCTACTAAAACTACAAAAAATTAGCTGGGCATGATGGTGTATGCCTGTAATCCCAGCTACTCAGGAAGCTGAGGCAGGAAAATCGCTTGAACCCAAGAGGCAGAAGTTGCAGTGAGCCAAGATCCTACCACTGCAC
>NW_016108044.1:461561-472074 GCF_001604975.1 Cebus imitator
CACATCACCATGTTCGGCTATTTTTGGTATTTTTAGTACAGATGGAGTTTTGCCATGTGGGCCGGGTTGGTCTTGAACGCCTGGCCTCAAATGATCTGCCCATCTTGGTCTCCCAAAGTGCTGGGCTTACAGCGTGAGCCACCAAGCCAGGCCAGTCAATAATAATTTAATTACATATTTTAAAAGAACTGAAAGAATATAACTGGATTATTAGTAAGACAAAGGAAAAATGCTTGAGGAGATGGATACTCCATTTACCGTGATGTGATTATAATGAGTTGCATGCCTATATCAAAAGTATCTAATGTACCCCATAAGTATATACGCCTATTATGTACCTACAAAAATTAAAAATGAGAAATTTAAAAACAAACCAACAAACAAAAAACCTAGTGTGATACTGACCTAAGGGTAGGTAGATTTAAAAAAATGGAGTCGAATAGAGAACCCAAAAGTAAACCCTCACACATATGGTTAATTGATTTTCAACAAGGTTGTTTAGGCCATTCAATGTGGAAAGGATTCGTATTTTTGACAAATGGTGGTGGTCCGGGGCGGGTGAGGGGGGAAATGCAAAATAATGAGGTTAGACCTTTTCTGCACCCCACATAGAAAGCTTAACTCACATACAAAAGTTAAATCAAAATGGATCAAAGATCTAAACTTAAGTGCAAAAACCATAAAAATTCTAGAAGAAAACATAGGGGAAATATTCATTATATTGTATTTGGCAATGATTTTTTAGATATGATACCAAAAGCACAGCTAACAAAAGTAAAAATAGATAAATGGGACTTCATCAAAATAAAAAGTTTTTTGCTTTGAGGAATACCAGCCACAAAGTGAAAAGACAACTCACAGAATGGGAGAAAGTATTTGCAAATCCTACATCTGATAATGTACTTGTACCTAACAAATAACTCTGGCTGGGCACTGTGGCTCACACCTGTCATCTTATCAGTTTGGGGGGCCAAGACAGACAGATCACTTGAGGTCAGAAGTTTGAGACCAGCCTGGCCAACATAGTGAAACCTTGTTTCTACTAAAAATACAAAAATTAGCCAGGTGTGGTGGCGGGCACCTGTAATCCCAGCTACTTGGGAGACAGGAGAATCACTTGAACCTAGGAGGCAGAGGTCGCAGTGAGCCAATATTGCACCACTGCACTCCAGGCTGGGTGATCGAATGAGACTCTGTCTCAAAAAAATAAATAAATAAAGAATTCTGATATATGCTGCAACATGGATGAACCTTGAAAACATTGTGCTAAGTGAACGTGGCCAGACATAATCTATAGTCACATATTATATGATTCCATTCATAGGAAATGTCCAGAATAGGCAAATCTACAGGTAGACTAGGGACTGCCAGGGGCTGGGTGGACAGGGGAATAGGGAATCACTGCCTAATGGGTTCAGGGGTTTCCTTTGGGGTGATGAGAATGTTTTGGAGCTAGATCAAGGTGATGCTTGCTAACATTGTGAATGTACTTAATGCCACTGATTTGTACACTCAAAACTGGTTAAAATGCTAAATTTTATGTTGTATGTATTTTACTACAATTTCTTTTTTAAAACTGAGCTTATTATTTTTTCTATTTTTTCCTTTTGAGACAGGGTCTTGCTCTGTCACCCAAGCTGTGAGTGCAGTAGTGTGATCATGACTCACTGCAGCCTCGACCTCCTGGGCCCAGGTGGTTCTCCCACCTCAGCTTCCCAAGTAGCTGGGACTACAGGCCCGCACCACCACACCTGGCTAATTGTTTTGAATTTTAGTAGAGATGAGATTTTGATATGTTGCTCAGACTGTTCTGGAATTCCTGGGCTCAGGTGATTCACACGCCTCAGCCTCCCAAATTGCTGGGATTATGGGCATGAGCCGCTGCACCAGGCCTACTTTTTCTAAATATAAACTCCTCTTACTGTATCTTCATCTCAGGTAACAGTGTGATCATCTACCCAGTCTCCCAAGCAAGAAACCTGTGAGTCAGCCTGGACTCCACCCTCTGCCCTTATCCCACGCAATCTGTGCATCACACAGTCTTCCTGAAGCCTTCCCCGCCTCTCCATTCCTGCTGCCATTGCTTCCTTCAGGCTTTCTTTGTCTCTCATCAGGACTCAGCAGCATCTCCTCGCTGCCTCCACTTTCTCTTCCATTCAATGCATCCTCCACAACGCCTGCTGAGTTTGTTTCCAAAAAGAGCAACCTCAAGACTCAGCTGCTCTGCCTGAAGACCTCTGCCGCCTCCAGCAGAAAGTTCCACCTTTTGAAACAGATATGATCCTCCAGCCAGGTGCAGTGGCTTGTGCCAGCACTTTGGGAGGCTGAGGCGGTAATCCCAGCACTTTGGGAGGCTGAGGTGGGCGGATCACATGGTCAGGAGATCCAGATCAGCCTGGCTAAGACGGTGAAACCCTGTCTCTAATAAAAATCGCAAAATTATCCAGGTGTGGTGGCACATGCCTGTGGTCCCAGCTACTGAGGCAGGAGAATCGCTTCAACCCATGTTGGAAATAGATGCTCGGTGCCACAGAGAAAAATTAGCACTGAGACAAAGGATTTTTCAGCAACACAATTTTTACTCCCTGGACTGCAGGAAGGGTACCCTCACTACCCATCATGCCATGAGAGTACAATGAACAAAAGAAAACACACAAATTTATCCTTTATGCATTTGGGGTCGTCCTTACCGCTGTGTCTGATCTCCGTTGGCTGAAGCCAGACCTTACAATCTAAACTAAAACCTGATTGGCTGACAACTTAAAACTTTTCTAAACAGGTAAAAGCAATGGAGAGCTGGGACATGCCTATGAGCACGTCTAGCACAGATATCTTGGTTAAAGTACAAGGGCATAGTACTTGGTTAAAGTACTACGTGCCTGTAAGCATGGCATGTCTAACAGCTACATAAGATAGGGCTTAACAAAGTTATTAGCACACTTATTCTTTAACAAGAAAGGAAACTTTAAAAAGGAACTTTTCTACTTCTCACACCCAGGAGGTGGAGGCTGCAGTGGGTCAAGATCATGCCATTACACACCAGCCTGGGTAGCAGAGCAAGGCTCCATCTCGAACAAACAAACAAAAAAAGTGGTGGTGTTTGTCCGAGATAATGGTGCTACTGCTCTGTCAGTGACACATGGCGTAGTCCCAGCAACTTGGGAGGCTGAGGCAGGAGGATCGCTTAAGCCTAGGAGCTTGAGGCTGCAGTGAACTGTGATTACACCACTGCACTCCAGCCTGGGTGACAGAGCAAGATCCTGTCTCAAAATTAATGTATTATTATTATTATTATTATTATTAATTTTTTGAGACAGATTCTTGCTCTATCACCCAGGCTGGAGTGCAGTGGCACAATCTCTGCTCACTGCAACCTTCACCTCCCAGGTTCAAGTGATTCTCACGCCTCAGCCTCCTTAGTAGCTGGGACTACAAGCACACACCACCACGCCCAGCTCGTTTTTGTATTTTTAGCAGAGACAGGGTTTTGCCATGTTGGCCAGTCTGGTCTTGAACTCCTGACCCTAGGTGATCTGCCCGCCTCAGCCTCCCAAAGTGCTGGGATTACAGGTGTGAGCCACTATGCCTGGCCTATTACTTTTAAGAGATCCTTCAAAACCTGTCCTTAACCCTTCTTTCCAGCATCATCTCTCATTTTTCACTCCAGTCACATAAATGTCTCACAATTCTACCTACTCCATACCTCCATATTTTTGGCTGGTGCAGTTCTCTCTTTGGGGAAATTTCTCCCTTCTTTCTGCCTTGTACACATTTTCTCTTTCTTCGAGACCAGTCTCAGAGATCACAGCCTCTGTAATGCCTTCCCCCACTCTCAGGATTGAGCTGTCATTCCCACTGAACCTCAGTAAGTCTCCACCCCTTACAGTGCATAGCACCCTGCATGTTAACTCTCTTGTAGAAAAACCATCTCCTTTGTTTTTTATGTATTTGTTGATTTATAGACAGAATCTTTCTCTGTCACTCAGGCTGGAGTGCAGTGGTGCAGTCATAGCTTACTGCAGCCTCCACCTCCTGGGCTCAAGTAATCCTCCCACCTCAGCCTCCCAAGTAGCTGGGACTACAGGCATGTTGCCACCACACTTGGCTAATTTTTTAATGTTTTGTAGAGATGGGGTTGTTGCCCAGGCTGGTCTCAAACTCCTGCCCTCAAGCGATCCTCCTACTTCAGCCTCCCAAAGTGCTGGGCCAGGTGCTGTGGTATCATGCTAGATGGTATGTCACAGGTTGCCGGCAATTCCTGGTAGTGACTATATTCAGAATGGCAGTTACAAGTAATCAGTTTCTTCTGCAGCAAGGCCCACTGAGACGTTACAAGCACAGGGGCACAGAAAGACAGTCCTGACTCTAGGGGCCAGCACCTGTCAGGGATTCTAGGATGCCAGGGTTAGCTCCAGTCCTAGGGAATCTGTATCGTCAGACAGGCCAACCAAGGCCTTGGCCCACAGAGCGGAGAAGAGGAAAGTCAGGGGTCTTGTAAGCAACGGGGTTTCCAGGGCTCATCTCAGGCAGTTAGAGGAAGGCAATGGCCCTGGGCATTTTGGAGAACAGAGTGAAGGACATACTGTGTGGGAAATGTCAGGGATGCAGAAAGGGAGGTGAATTAGTGGGGTATGAACTCCATCGCTTAGCCTAAAGCTTTTCCTGGTCTTTCCATCTTCACAGTCCAAAGCAGCCGTCATACAATTGGGTCTTTTGCTACTATGATTCCTGATCTGGAAGGGTCCTTAAAGATATTCCAGCCAATGCCCTGGGTGATGCTGGAATTCCTTCTAGACTTTAGGCTCAATCCACACATTCCCAGAACTAGGAAAGCCCTCAGAGACCTGTGGAGCTGGTATCCAGGGTCTACTTCTGCCTTCTCTGGGGGAATTCTCCCCACTGCCTCCTTTCTTTGCCTGGTCCAAGTCCTAGCTCCCAGAAAAAGGTCCATACCTGGGACACCTCCACTTCCTCCTCCTCCAGAGCCAGCTTAAAGTCAGGAGGTGGCACAAGGCCGAGAAGCTCAGAAAGTCCCCCAGATTCATCTGTGGTCAAGCCAGCTTCATTCAAATGAACTTTGTTCCCTGAGGATTTGTTCATGGAGGAGTAATTGTGTACTTGATCGCAGTTCCCATGGCTACTGGCTCACAGCGCGAAGGGAATGGGCATACATCCACATCCTCCTGCAAAATTGGGATTTGACCTCATTTATAACCAAACATGCAGCAGGCAACCTTGCAAATGACACAGCACGAAGACAGTCCAGAGAGTTCTAAATGACTTAGTAGAAAAGAATATTAAATAAAATACAGTACATGTGGAAGGATGTGTTCTCGTCCTGGTTCAACTTAGGTGCATAATAGCTGTTCATAGCAGTATTAACTTTGACATCCAGAAGGGAGACCATTCAACTGAAAAGCTGCAAAATGGCAACCCTCAGCTGGAATCTCACCCATAGACCTATTTATCTGATTTCAGAGTACTGTGGTTTGAATGAGTCCCCCAAAGCCCATGCTTTGGAGAGTTAATCCCTGAGGTAACACTGTTGAGAGGTGGGATCGTTAAGAGGCGATTAGGTCAATAGATTAATGCCATTATTTCAGGAATGGGTTTGTTATAAAAGCAAATTCAGCCCCCTCTTCCTCTCTCTCATGCTCTCTTGGCATGTGATGATGTCTCACCAAAGGCAGCTCTGGTATCTTAGACTTCACAGCCTCCAGAACTGTAAGCCAAATAAATGTCTATTGTTTCTAAATTATGAAGACTGTGATATTCTGTGATAGCAATATGAAATGGACACAGAGTGTTTAAAACTTGTTTTGAGTCAACTTTTTAAGAATCAATATCTTTCACTGAAAAAAAAAAATCCAGGCCGGGTGCAGTGGTTCATGCCTGTAATCCCAGCACTTTGGGAGGCCAAGGTGGGTGGATCACGTTAGACCGGGAGTTCAAGACCGCCTGGGCAACATGGTGAAACGCTCTCTACTAAAAATAGAAAAATTAGCCAGGCATGGTGGCGGGTACCTGTAATCCCAGCTACTCGGGAGGCTGAGGCAAAAGAATCACTTGAACCCAAGAGGCGGAGGTTGCAGTGAGCCAAGATCATGCCATTCCACTCTAGCCTGGGTGACAGAGGGAGACCCGGTGTCCAAAACAAACAAGCAAACAGAAATCCAGATTCCAGTGTCAATGTCCTTCTGTTAAGGGCCACCAAGAACACACCTAAAAGAAAGTTTTAAAACAAAGTTGGGAGGCTGGGTGTGGTGGCTTATGTATGTAATCCCAGCACTTTGGGAGGCTAAGCTGTGAGGATTGCTTGAACCTGGGGTTTGAGACTAGCCTAGGCAACATGGTGAAACCCCATTTCTACAAAAAAATACAAAAAATTATCTGGCATGGTGGCTTGTGCCTGTAGTCCTAGCTACTCAAGGGGGCTGAGGTGGGAGAATCACCTGAGCCTGGGAAGTTGAGGCTGCAGTAAGTCATGATTGCACCACTGTACTCCAGCCTGGCCAAGAGTATTATACCCTGTCTCAAAAACAAAACAAAACAAACAAAAACAGATAACTGACACCATAATAAAACTTGTTTGTTGATCCTTGGATTCACATTTCCCAAATGAAAAGACATATGTCACCTCTTGCAGAATATAACAGAACAAGATTAGTTATTTGATTATTCAGTATCTTTTTTGTTTTCTTCCTTTTTTCTTCAGCTTTTTTTTTTTTTTTTTTTTCAGCATGGGGAGAGTGGGCAATGGGTTCATCTCACTCTGTCGCCCAGTTTGGAGTGCAGTGGTGATCATAGCTCTCTGTAGCTTCAACCCCCTGGGCTCAAGCGATTTTCTCCCACCTCAGCCTCCTGAGTAGTTAGAACTACAGGCACATATCACCACACCTAACCCATTAAAAAAATTTTTTTTGAGAGACAGGGTCTTGCTGTATTGCCTGGGCTGGTCTTGACCTCCTGGCCTCAAGCAGTTTTCCTGCCTCAGCCTCCCAAAGTGCTGGGATCACAGATGTGAGCCACCACACCTGGCCCTTATCCTTTTTTTCAATTTAATTTAATTTTAGATAAAGGGGTTACCAGGGCATATTGTATGACGCTAAGGATTGGGCTTCTATTGATCACATTGACCAAGCAGAAAACAATAGGCAGTTTTTCAGTCCTTTCTCCTCCCTCCCTCCTCTCTGCAGTCCCCAGCATCTATTGTTCTCATCTTTATGTCCGTGTGTACCCAACGTTCAGCTCCTACTTACAAGTGAGAACATACGATATTAGGGTTTCTGTTTCTGTGTTAATTCGCTTAGGATAATGGCCTCCAGCTGCATCCATGTTGCTGCAAAGGACATGGTTTCCTTCATTTCTATGGCTGTGCATTATCCGTTTTCCTACCCTTTGTTCTGTTAAGAAAAAATTTGGCTCCTGCCTCTAATCCCAACACTTTAGGAGGCCAAGGTGGGCCGATCACCTGAGGTCAGGAATTCAAGACCATCCTGGCCAACATGGTGAAACCCCGTCTCTACTAAAAATACAAAAGCTAGCCAGGCATGGTGGTAGGCACCTGTAATCCCTGCTACTCAGGAGGCTGAGGCATAAGAATCTCTTGAGCCTGAGAGGTAGAGGTTGCAGTGAACCAAGATGGTCCCGGCTGTTCTCATGATAGTGAATAAGTCTTACGAGATCTGATGGTTTTATAAAGGGCAGTTCCCCTGCACAAGTTCTTTTGCCTGCCAGCATGTAACACATCTTGGCTCCTCCTTCACCTTCCGCCACGATTGTGAGGCCTCCCCAGCCATGTGGAACTTTGAGTCTATTAAACCTCTTTTTCTTTATAAATTACCCAGTTTTGCGTAATTCACCATATCAGTATAAAACTGGACTAATACACCTATAACAATTTAAAATAAAAAAATTAAAGAATTTGTTAAAGTACAGCAGAAAAAATGATAATTTTTTTGTTCTTTTTTCCCCCTTTGACTTTCTTTTAACAGCAAAAAATAATAATTTTTAAAAATGCCACCTGATGCTAATCATCTCCACATGAGCAGTTTATCTCTCCGGCGAATTAAGTATCACAGTAAAAAGCGATATCTTGTGGTTCTTCATTCTGTTTAATGCAATACTGTAAGCTTTGTATAACACCGTGGGACGCATGTGAAGTGCCACTAGTAACGCTGGAAGTGCTTCCAAGAAGCAGGGAAAAGTCATGATATTACAAGAAAAAGTTGAACTGCTTGATATGTAATGTGGATTGAGGTCTGCAGCTGTGGCTGCCCACCATTTCAGACAGATGATTTTCATCTTATAAACATATGATGTAAACTTATGGTATTCATAATACAGTACAGTTCTGTAAATATATCTTCTCTTCCTATGATTTTCCTAATAACATTTTCCTTTCTCTATTTTACTTTGTAGCAAGACTGAATATATAATATATATAACATGCAGAATGCCAGGCGCGGTGGCTCATGCCTGTAATCTCAGCACTTTGGGAGGCTGAGGAGGGCGGATCATGAGGTCAGGAGTTTGACAACAGCCTGGCCAATATGGTGAAACCCTGTCTCTACTAAAAATACAAACATTAGTCGGGTGTGGTGGCATGTGCATATAGTCCCAGCTACTCAGGAGGCTGAGGCAGAAGAAGAATCGCTTGAACCCGGGAGGCGGAGATTGCAGTGAGCCAAAATCGAGCCACTGCACTGTAGCCTGGGTGACAGAGTGAGATGCCATCTCAAAAAAAAAAAATAAATAAAAATAACAGGCAGAATATGTGTTAACTGACTGTTTGTGTTATCGGTAAGGCTTCTGATTAACATTAGGCTATTAGTAGTTAAGTTTGGGGGCAGTCAAAAGTTATATGAGGCTGAGGCCAGGCACAGTGGCTCCTGCCTGTAATCCAAGCACTTTGAAAGGTGGAGGTGGGCAGATCACTTGAAGTCAGGAGTTCAAGACTAGCCCTGCCAACATGGTGAAACCCTATCTCTTCTAAAAATACAAAAATTAGCCAGGCGTGGTGATGTGCACCTGTAATCCCAGCTATTCAGGAGGCTGGAGCAGGAGAATCACTTCAACCTAAGAGGTGGAGGTTTCAGTGAGCTGAGATAGAGACATTGCACTCCAGCCTGGGTGACAGAGCAAGACTCAGTCCAAAAAAAAAAAAAAAGTTTTATGAGGCTGGGTGTAGTGGCTCATACATATAATCCTAGTACTTTGAGAGGCTGAGGTGGGAGGACTGCTTGAGGCCAGGAGTACAAGACCAGCCCAGGCAACATATTAAGACCCTATCTCTACCAAAAAAAAGAGTTATACATGGATTTTCAACTGTGTTAGGCTTGGCATCCCTAACCCCCACAATGTGCAAGAGTCAACTGCAGGAAGACTTGAAAATTGAAATTACTCAGGCTCATGGGCTAAAGAACAGATATTGTGTTAGCAGGCATGAAAACAATATTAATTTCCTTGTACATCTCCATTAGAGCTCTTGAGTGATCAGAAAAACTGTCTTAATGTTTTGAAAGGAATCTCTTTCTGAGCAGTAGGTTTCAACAGTAGACTTAAAATATTCCACGAACCATGCCATAAACAGACATGTGGCCATTCAGGCTTTCTTGTTCCATTAATAGGGCACAGGCAGAATGGATTTAGCACAATTCTTCAGGGCCCTAGGATTTTCAGAATGGTTAATGAGCATTGGCTTCAACTTAAAGTCACAAGCTGCATTAGTCCCTAACAAGAGAGTCAATCTGTCCTTCAAAGCTTTGAAGCCAGGCATTGACTTCCCCTCTCTAGCTATGAAAGTCCTAGACAGCATCTTCTTCCAACAGAAGGCTGTTTTGTCTACATTGGAAATCTGTTGTTTTGTAAGCCAGTTTCATCAGTTATCTTAGCTAGATCTTCTGGATAACCTGCTGCAGCTTCGACACAGCACTTGCTGCTTCATCTGGCACTTTTATGTTCTGCAGATGGCTTATTTCCTTAAGCCTAATGAACTAGCCTCTGCTAACTTCAAATTTTTCTTCTGCAACTTCCTCATCCCTCTAAGTCTTCATAGTAATGAAGAGATTCAGGGCTGTTGTGGCTGTTTTGGTCTTTTCAGACCACTAAAGCTTTCTCCATATCAGCAATAAGGCTGTTTCACTTTCCTCTTTTTTTTTTTGAGATGGAATTTCCCTCTGTCGCCTAGGCTGGAGTGCAGTGCGCGAATTCAAGTGATTCTCCGGTCTCAGCCTCCTGAGTAGCTGGGATTACAGGTGTGTGCCACAATGTCCCACTACTTTGTGTATTTTTAATAGAGATGGGTTTCCACCATGTTGACCAGGCTGGTCTCGAACTCCTGACCTCAGGTGATCCACACACCTCAGCCTCCCAAAGTGCTGCGATTACAGGCATGAGCCACTACACTCGGCCACTTTTTTATTATTCATGTCTTCACTGGAGTAGCGCTTTTAACTTCCTTCAAAAACTTTTCCACTGTATTCATAAGTTGGCTAACTGGTACAAGCAGGCT
>NW_016108044.1:472259-481474 GCF_001604975.1 Cebus imitator
TAGAGACGGGGTTTCACCGTGTTGACCAGGATGGTCTCGATCTCTTGACCTTGTGATCCACCCGCCTCGGCCTCCCAAAGTGCTGGGATTACAGGCTTGAGCCACTGCGCCCGGCCTGACATGCCTTTTTCACTAAGATTAATCATTTCTAGCTTTGGACTTGAAGTGAGAGCCCATTGTAGGCTTATTAATTGGCCTAACTTCAATATCATTGCATCTCAGGGAATAAGGAGGCCTGAAGAAAGAGAGAGAGACAAGAGAATGGCTGGTTGGCAGAGCAGTCAAAACACACAACATTTATCAATTAAGTTTGCTCTCTTAGGCCAGGTGCAGTGCTCACGCCTGTAATCCCAGCATTTTGGGAGGCTGAGGCGGGCAGATCACCTGAGGCTAGGAGTTTGATACCAGCCTGGCCAACATGGTGAAACCCTGTCTCTACTAAAAATCAAAAAATTAGCTGGGCATGGTGGTGCACGCCTGTAGTCCCATCTACTCGGGAGGCTGAGGCAGGAGAATCACTTGAACCCAGGAGGCAGAGAAGTTGCAGTGAGCCGAGATCACACCACCGCACTCCAGCCTTGGTGACAGAGCAAGACTCTGTCTCGAAAAAAAGAAAGAAAGAAAAAGTTTGCTGTCTTATATGAGTGAGGTTTACAGTGCCCCAAAACAATTACGGTGGTAACATCAAAGATTACTGATCACAGATCACCATAAGAGATAAAATAATAATGAAAAAGTTTGAAATATTGTGAGAATTACCAAAATGTCACACAGAGACATTAAGAGAGCACATGCAGTTGGAAAAATGACACCGATGAACTTGCTCAACACAGGGTGGCCACACACCTTCCATTTGTAAGAAATGCAATATTTGTGAAGGGCAATAAAGCAAGGTGTAATAAAACAAGGAATGTCTGTGTATATTTTTCATTTAACTTAAACAATTTATGAAAACCATCACAATTTACTTAACTCATAAGATCAACATAAATACATTGAGAAGGCTTAAATCATGAGGGCCAGGAGCAGTGAGTGGCTTACCTCTGTAATCTCAACACTTTGGGAGGCCAAGGTGGGAGAACTGCTTGAGCCCAGGAGGTCAAGATCAGCTTGGGTAACATGTGAGATTCTGTCTGTACAAAATATTTTTTAAAAATTAGCTGGGCATGGTGGTGTGTGCCTGGGGTCCTGGCTACTTTGGAGGCTGAGACAGGAAGATCTCTTGAGCTCAGAAGGTTGAGGCTGCAGTGAGCTATGATCATGCCACTGCAGTCCAGCTGGGGTGAGAGAGTGAAACCTTGTCTCAAAGAGAGAGAGAGAATTAGCCCTATTCCTGTACAAATCAAAATATGCTGGCATCATTTTTACATGGGTGAATAAAAATTTAAACTGAGTCATGCCGAAACCTCTTCTTTTATCTTGGAACAAAGATGACTTCTTTTTTTTTTTTTCGAGATGGAGTTTTTGCTCTTGTTGCCCAGGCTGGGGTGCGGTGGCACAATCTTGGCCCACAGCAACCTCCACCTCCTGCTTCATCCTCCTGAGTAGCTGGGATTACAGGTGTCTGACCCCATACTCAGCTGATTTTTTTTTTTTTTAGTAGAGGCAGGGTGTCACCATGTAGGCCAGGATGGTCTTGAACTCCTGACCTTATGTGATCCACGCTCCTCAGTGTCCCAAAGTGCTGGGATTGGGATTATAGGCATGATAGACCTTTTCTTATAGTTGGGATACCAAAGGCTATTACATAAATACACTTTTCAGTGATTATATATACAGGCACTATATATATATATGTGTGTATATATATATGACTTTATGTTTCTTTTAGACATTCCTATTTCTTTTAGGACTAGCTTTCCCTAGAATGTGCACATACAACTGAACAATTTTTTGATTAGTTAATCTTTAAAGCTTTCTGAGAGAGGTGGGGGAAAAGAGAGTGAAATGTAACAGCAAGAAAATATGAGAAGAAGCTTCTTCAGACAAACATAAAATTATCACTCCAAAAGGCTCAGGTTATACTCCCTCTGCAAGGAGAAGGAAGATAGTTGTTTTTTTTTTCTTTTTTTGAGACTAAATTTTGCTCTTGTTGCCCAGGCTGGAGTGCAACGGCACAATTTCGGCTCACTGCAACCTCCACCTCCTGGGCTCAGACAATTCTGCCTCAACCTCCGAAGTAGCTGGACTTACAGACATGCACCACCACACCCAGCTGATTTTTGTATTTTTAGTAGATACGGGGTTTTACCATGTTAGCCAGGCTGGTCTCAAACTCCTGACATCAAGTGATCTGCCCACCTCAGCCTCCCAAAGTGCTGGGATTATAGGTGTGAGCCACTGTGCTCAGCTGGCATCATTTATTAATACGCAAAATAAGTAAATGAAATACTGCTTATGTTAAACAAAATAATCTGTTTTTAACAAACAAGGCAAACAATCTCACGAAGGTTTTTTCCCTTTGTGTTCTGAGGCACCTCTCAAATGAACGATCTTGTTACTATCAAAAGTTCCACCAAATGGCTACTGCAATTACAAACTGTCCCTGAGGAAATTCTGTCGGATGTATGGGTACAAGTTATTGAAATCATGAGAAAACATAAGGAAGCAGGTCTTTGGCTCGGTTTTAGTTGAGACTGGGGTCTAAAAGAATGGTGCTTGTACAATTTTGTATCTCTAGAATGTGGCCAAACACCATCGCTGATCAGAGGCCAGAGAAAGTCTCCTGATTCTGAGCAGAAGAAATGAAACAAAGCGGTTTGCAAGGACATAGACAAAACCAAAGAAATCCTTATCAAGGTTTTGAAATGGTGACCTGGGGTCCGGCATGGTGGCTCATGCCTGTAATCCCAGCACTTTGAGAGGCCGAGGCAGGCGGATCACCTGAGGTCAGGAGTTTGAGCCGAACCTGGCCAACATGGTGAAACCCTGTCTCTACTAAAAATGAAAAAAATTAGCCAGGTGTGGTGGCGGGCACCTGTAATCCCAGCTATTCGGGAGGCTGAGGCACGAGAATCGCTTGAACCCAGGAGGCGGAGGTTGAGTGAGCCAAGATTGTACTATTGCACTCCAGCCTGGGCCACAAGAGTAAAACTCTGTCTGAAAAAAAAAAAAGAAAAAAAGGCTAGGCTCATGCCTGTAATCCCAACACTTCGGGAGGCCAAGATAGGCAGATCACTTGAGGTCAGGAGTTCATGACCAGCCTGGCCAACATGGTGAAACCCCGTCTCTACTAAAAATACAAAAATTAGCTGGGCATGGTGGTGCGTGCCTATAATCCAGCTACTGAGGAGGCTGAGGCAGGAGAATTACTTGAATCTGGGAGCAAAGGCTGCAGTGAACTGAGATCATACCACTGCACTCCAGCCTGGGTGACAGAGCAAGACTTCAACTCAAAAAAGAAAAAAGAAAGAAAAAGAAAAAGAAATGGTGACCTGGGCAAAGTTTATCCAAAGGACTTTAGTCTGAGAACAGCTTCTGAATTGTACAGTTTCTGGGGCTAGTTGTAGGACAGATTCACTGGCTCTTGGTTGCTGGAGTGATTTCTCCAGTTAATTCTGATAACAAATAAGACTCTGGGATGCTAACTAGTTGCACAACCCCTCAACAGTTGGCATCCCTACCTTTCTAGAGGGACAAGTTGTGTTTAGTCACCAGAGATTCAGCAGTAATAGATTTGTGATACCCTTAGACATTCGAGGCTGCTCATCTTTCCTATTCTTATTCTTTCTTTCTTTTTTTCATTTGTTTTTGTTTTCTTGAGACAGAGTCTTGCTCTGTCACCCAGGCTGGAGCGCAATGGCATGATTTCAGCTCACTGCAGTCTCCCTCTCCTGAGTTCAAGTGATTCTTCTGCCTCAGCCTCCCAAGTAGCTGGGATTACAGGTACCTGCTGCCACGCCTGGCTAATTTTTGTACTTTTAGTAGAATCGGGGTTTCACCATGTTGGCCAGGCTGGTCTTGAAATCCTGGTATCAGGTGATCCACCCGCCTCGGCCTCCCAAAGTGTTGGGATTACAGGCCTGTGTCACTGAGCCCGACCTACATCCAACCTTTTCATATCGACTTTACCTCTTTTTTTCTTGTTTTGAGACAGACTTTTGCTCTTGTTGCCCAGGCTGGAGTGCAATGGCGCGATCTCTGCTCACCGAATCCTCCACCTCCCGGGATAAAACAATTCTCCCGCCTCAGCCTCTCAAGTAGCTGGGATTACAGGCATGCGCCACCATGCCTAGCTAATTTTGTATTTTTAGTAGAGATGAGGTTTCTCCATGTTGGTCAGGTTGGTCTCAAACTCCCAACGTCAGGTGATCTACCCACCTCAGCCTCCTAAAGTGCTGGGATTACAGGCAGGAACCACAGTGCCCAGCCTTTTTTTTTTGAGACAGAAATCTTGCTCTCTCACCCAGGCTGGAGTGCAATGGTGCGATCTGGGCTCACTGCAACCTCCGCCTCCTGGGTGCAAGTGATTCTCCTGCCTCAGCTTCCCAAGTAGCTGGTATTACAGGCACCTGCCATCACGCCCAGCTAATTTTTGTATTTTTGTAGAGACAGGTTTCACCATGTTGGCCAGGCTGGTCTTGAAGTCCTGACCTCAGGTGATCCACCCACCTTGGCCTCCCAAAAGGCTGGGATTACAGGTGTGAGTTACCGTACCCAGCCCAACTTTGCCTCTTATAGACAAACAACATTCAAAATACTAGACAAGAAGACACCACAGGAATGAGTGTAGAAGGACAGAAAACAATTGCACCAAGGACAAAATAAAAATCTGATCAGATAACTAAAAATCCAGGGTGGGGACCTTATCACAGGAGTCAAAAAATTGAAAAAAATAAACCCAATGTTTAGCAGGGTGTGGTGGCTCACACCTATAATCCCAGCACTTTGGGAAACCGACATGGGAGGACCATGTTGAGCTCAGGAGTTTGAGACCAGCCTGGGCAACATGAAGAAACCTCATCTCTACCAAAAAAAAAAAATAAATAAATAACTGACATTGGTTAATTTTAGTGTCAGCTACTCAGGAGGCTGAGGCTGGAGAATCACTGGAGCTGGGAAGCAGAGGTTGCAGTGAGCTGAGATGATACCACTGCACTCCAGCCTGGGCAACAGAGTGAGACCCTGTCTCAAAATAAATAAATAAATAAATAAATAAACCCGATGCTTAAAGCTATCAACAAAATATCAGAACTCCATTCATTGAGCACTTATCTCCCAGCCACCAGCAGGATGGCACCTCAGAGATATAAGTGGTTTCAGGTGTGCACACAATGATGTGTCAAAGGTCTCAGGTCAAGGCAGTGAGGGCTTCAGCTGAGTCTTTGTTGCTCCTCCATTTCCGATAGTACCCTCCAACCAAGGACCGCCAGGAAGCTCCTATAGTTGAACAAGGGAGGCCAAACACCACGGACATCTCAGTAAGAGCATGTGTGAAAGGACTTACTACAAGATTGGGGCTTGTGTTAGGCGAATTCCTAGGTGGGTTAAAAAAAGGGGGGCGTTTGCTCTGGGTGGGATGCTATCAGGAAGCAGGGATCATTCTTTTTGGTTATCTTCATAATTCTCATCTAGACAATGGGAGGAATGAATCAAGCTAAAACTGTGCTTGGTAAAGACACCCGCAGTGACTGGGTGCAGTGGCTCACACCTGTAATTTCAGCATTTTGGGAGGCTGAGTCGGACAGATCACCGGAGGTCAGAAGTTCAAGACCAGCCTGGGCAACATGGTGAAACCCCATCTCTACTAAAAATACAGAAATGATCCAGGCATGATGGTATGCGCTTGTAATCCCAGCTATTCTGGAGGCTGAGGCAGGAGAATCGCTTGAACCTGGAGGCGGAGGCTGTAGTGAGCCGAGACCGCATCACTGCACTCCAGCTTGAGTAACAGGGCAAGACTTTGTTTCAAAAACAAAACAAAATAAACAAAAACAACAACAACAAAAAGCAGCAGTGACTTATGCTGCAGGAGAGGGGGCTGTGTTTGGTGGGGGTTGTGCTTAGTCATTTTTGTGGTTTGGAGAATGTTCTTGTTTCTGTGTTGAGGCTTAATTATGGTCTTTTTCTCGATCCATCAGTCAGAGTGACCTTGTCTGATGTTTTTTGTGAAACTATTATGCTCAACAGGACACCACCATAACCTCGCTGTTGGTGCCAGGCCAGCTCCTAGCAACACCAAGGCTTCTGGAGTGAGGGTGCAAACCAGCTCCCAGCTGGCAGCAGGTGCTGTTCTCTTTTTCACCGCCACCGACATCAGAACTGGCAACCCCTTTGGTAGAACATGAGCTCCCGGTCACTACAGGCTCATTTATCTCCAGTAACGGGCCCATGTCACTCATTTACACTCCGCACTCTCCTGCATGTGCATCCCTGACATCAACTACGCCCAGAGAAAAGTCATTCGCCTAGCATCTTCCAGTGACCTGCTGGCAGGGTTGAGGGAAAAACTCTTGACTCTGTGTTTTCCTTCTAGCACCCCCTCTTGCTAGACATTAAGGCAGATTGTTAAATCCCTGATGTATCAGCGTCTAAACTGGATGCAGATTGGGTCAGATGAAAACACTTCTCAGTGCACTTTCTTGTCAACAGTAGGTTCCTATCTTTTCTTCTTTCTTTTGGGGTTGGGTGCTAGGTCCCATGACATTAGCTGGGATTCTAAGACCTTTGTTCAGCTGCTGCAGCCACCCCTGACACACCCTCTGCTCCTCAAATACGGAGAGAGTGTTGCTGCCTACCTGAAGTTTTTTTTTTTTTTTAAAAGATGGAGTCTCACTCTGTTGCCCAGGCTGGAGTGAAGTGGCACTATCTTGGCTCACTACAACCTCCACCTCCCGGGTTCAAGCGATTCTCCGGCCTCAGCCTCTGAGTAGCTGGGACTACAGGTGTGCACCACCACGCCCGGCTAACTTTTGTATTTTTTAGTAGAAACGGGATTTCATCATATTGGACAGGCTGGTCTCGAACTCCTGACCTCGTGATCCACCCGCCTCGGCCTCCCAAAGTGCTGGGATTACAACCATGAGCCACCGCACCCTGAGGATCCTTGGATTTGCCTTCTCTCTGCCTGGAACTCCTCCCTCACATCTCCACATGGCCGCTTCCCAGCTTCAACTTGGCATCACCTCCTCTGGGAGGCTTTCCATCCTTGGTGCCGGCGCAACACTGCTACCCCTTTGGCCTGTGTTTTTTTGTTTTTTTGTTTTTTGACACTATGTTGCCCAAGTGCAGTCGTCCTATCACAACTTACTGCAGCCTCCAACTCCTGGCCTCAAGCAATCCTCCTGCCTCAGCCTCCCGAGTAGCTGGGCTTAGAGGCTGGGGTTATAGGTGTCAGCCATCGCGCCCAGCCTCTTTGGCCTCCTTTAAGAGCTTCCTTCCGTGCTTTGTTCGCAGTTCTCGTCACGGTCTGTTCAGTGCGCAGGGCTGGGAGGCAGGAAACTGCCCAAAGCCCAGACATCTCGGTCTCAGTTTCCCCTCAAGCTCGTGAAGCTCTCTGAGAGCAGAGACCCAATCACGAGGCGGAGACTTCGCTTTCCACATCGGGCAGGGGTCGGCAGCATCCTCGATCTGGTCTTGGATACTACAGACTAGAGGGGAGCGCACAAAGACCCGCCCCGGAACCCTCAGGCCTCAAGCCGCTCTTCCACCGGCTCCCTCTGCAAGCCCACTGCGCATGCTTCGTACTCGCAGCCCGCCCCCCGCTCAGGGGCGGAGCCGCGCTTGCGCAGCTGCCCGGCGCCGGCTTCCGGGTGGTGCGAGCGCGATGGGGCGGAGGGCAGGTGTCGCCGAGTAGCAGCAGCGAGTGGGCGTGTACGCCTAGCGGTCTGGCCCGAGGGCTGAGGGCGGCCGAGGGTCTTCGGGAGAAGGCCAGAGGGCGCGGAGAGAGCCTGGGATCGCCGTCCGCCGCTGCCACCCGGCATGTCAGCGGAGGCCTCGGGCCCGGCGTCCGCCGCGGCCCCGTCCCTGGAAACCCCTAAGCCCTCGGGTCTAGAGCCTGGCCCCGCCGCCTACGGTCTCAAGCCGCTGACCCCGAACAGCAAGTACGTGAAGCTGAACGTGGGCGGCTCGCTGCACTACACCACGCTGCGCACCCTCACGGGACAGGACACCATGCTCAAGGCCATGTTCAGCGGCCGCGTGGAGGTGCTGACCGACGCCGGAGGTATGAGCAGCATCCCCACCGTGCCTCCATCCCCAGACCCCCAACTCCCGTTCCCCACAGTCTCTCACCACCGGGGCTCTTCACACCCCTTCTCCTCTGCTCACTACTGTCCGGTCAACTCATTCTCAGCTCCCTCCAGCGCCCACATCCCCTTTCTCATTCATAATTTCCCTTCTTCCCCAGTCCTTTACCCCCAGCAATAACCAACATTTACGGAACCCCTAACTCTGCCAGGCGCTGATGGTAAGTGGTTGAACGTGTCACTTCATAATCCTCATGACACTTCTCCCACCCTTCTCCCCTCAGCTCAAGACTTGGGTACTAGCCCTGCTGCCTGCAATTCTACTCCTGGCAGCCTTCATCAGTTTCTTCCAACTGCCCAGCCTTTTGTTTCCCTCTCTGCCTCAGAACTGCTCAGCCAGCCTGGAGAGGTGGGAGATCTTGTCTGCCTCTGTGTTCCCCCGACACAGGTCCCTGTACACTCTAGCAATCCACGTGTCGATACACATTACAAAAGGAGGATGCTTTGGGTTTTCCAGGGACACCAGAGTGGAGGGGTGGACAGGTCTCCTTGGCAGGTGACCCTTACCTTCTTGGAGTGTCGCATTCAAGTTTGGACCCTGCATGCCCAAGTGAGACCTTAAAGTTTTGGAGTTCGGAACTGGGAGATTCTTAAGGGAGGAGTTAACAAGGACTATGAGAACAGGAGAATAAAATTTGGGAGGCGGACATCTGCCTTCAAGTATCAAAGGTGAAGAATTTGGCTAGGCTCGGTGGCTCACACCTGTAATCCCAGCACTTTGGGAGGCCGATGTGGGTGGATCATCCGAGGTCAGGAGTTTGAGACCAGCCTGACCAATATGGTGAAACCCCGTCTCTACTAAAAATACAAAAATTAGCCGGGTGTGGTGGCAGGCACCTGTAGTCCAAGCTACTGAGGAATCTGAGACAGGAGAATCGCTTGAACCTGGGAGGCGGAGGTTGCAGTGAGCCGAGATTGTGCCATTGCACTCCAGCCTGGGCAACTCAGCGTAATTCTGTCAAAAAGAAA
>NW_016108044.1:482316-495536 GCF_001604975.1 Cebus imitator
CCCAGGCTGGAGTGCAACGGCACCAATTCGGCTCACTGCAACCTCCGCCTCCCAGGCTCAAGCTATTCTCCTGCCTCAGCTTCCCAAATAGTTGGGATTACAGGCATGCGCCACCATGCCTGGCTAATTTTGTATTTTTAGTAGAGATGAGGTTTTTCCATCTTGGTCAGCTGGTCTTGAGCTCCCGACCTCACAGCTTAAAAAAATGTGAGGTGATGAGCCCGCCTCAGCCTCCCAAAGTGCTGGGATTACAGGCATCAGCCACCATGCCTAGCTGGAATCCTTTTTTTCTTATAATTTAGGCCAGGTGTGGTGACTAACACCTATAATTCAAGTACTTTGGGAGGCTGAGATGGGAAGATCACTTGAGCCCAGGAGTTCAAGACCAGCCTGGGCAACATAGTGAGACTCCATTGCTACAAAAAATTTTTTTTTGATTTAGTAGCTCCAGGTCCCCCAGCAAAGCCATCTTTCCACCCTACTAGGTTGGGTGCTGATTGACCGGAGCGGCCGTCACTTTGGTACAATCCTCAACTACCTGCGGGACGGGTCTGTGCCACTGCCGGAGAGTACCAGAGAACTGGGAGAGCTGCTGGGCGAAGCACGCTACTACCTGGTTCAGGGCCTGATTGACGACTGCCAGCTGGCACTGCAGGTGAGGGCCTTCCGAGTCCCTGCGCCTATGTTCCTGAGAGAGATGCCCAAGCAGGTATTAGGACAGAAAAAATGAGATATGGGGTATGGCCTAGAGAGCCTGCCTCTGATTGGCCATAACCCCAGAGAATTTGGGATGCTATCTTCTGCATCCCTGCTGCCTCAGGCAGCACCCCCACCCCAGCCTCATGCCAGGACCATTGCAATGGTTAAATAGCTGCTCTCTGCTTCCCGCTGTTCCTATGCAGCCAGTCCAGCTGTTACACTCGCACCTGAGTAATTATCCTTAACCACAACTCCCATCTATTCTCTCTCTTGCTCAGAAATCCTAAATCGTTCTCTCATGTCACCTGGGAAAAACATCTAAATTTAAATTGAAATATAATAACCTCTGCGATCTGGTCCTATCCTGGGAGGCAGCGTTCTCCCATGGCTTCCACCCCTCAGGGGCTTTCTAATTGTTTTTTTTTTTTTTTAAGCGGTTAAATTCTTTATTCTAATGAAATCTCACAGAAGCAGGGCCACTCCTAGTAAAACAGGATTGGGGATTCTAGAGACCCCACCTGCTGGGCTCCACTTCTGTGGACCTCTGAGGGTTCTGAAGATCAGAGCTTGGAAAGTGAAGCCAGGACATAGGAGTTCTGTGTCACCTGTCACAGCTGACTCAGTGACCTTCAGTGAGTCCATTCCTACCTCTGGCATTCTTTCATGTTCCGAAAGATAGCGAAGGGAGAAAAATAAGTACGACGTAGTGAGTTTTACATAAAGCCTGTTATTCTGTTCTATTTTTACAATGTTAAAAATGTCCTTTCTTTTATGATACAATAGTAAGAGGAGATTATAAAAGTTTATTTTTCTTTCTTTTTTGAGACAGAGTCCTACTCTGTCCCCCAGGCTGGAATGCAATGGCATGGTCTCGGCTCACTGCAACCCCCTCCTCCCAGGTTCAAGCGATTCTCCTGCCTCAGCCTCCCGAGTAGCTGGGATTACAGGTGGCCACCACTATGCCCAGCTGATTTTTGTATTTTTAGTAGAGTTGGGTTTCACCATGTTGGGCAGGCTGGTCTTGAACTCCTGACCTTGTGATATACCCGCCTCAGCTTCCCAAAATGCTGGGATTACAGGCATGTGCCACCATGCCTGGCCGATCATAAAAGTTTATTTTCGAATGTCCTTTGTAGATTAAAAAGTAGCCTGTCTGAACAACTTTCTGTTGTCTCGGGGAATACTTACTGGTTCTTGAAACCCAAAGGTGTAGAACTCCTCTGGACAATATCTATGTTTTCAAACTTTTCATTGCGTCCCATAGTGAAAAAAATGCATTTTAATACTCATATATAACCAAAATAACAGTTCTATAAAAAGATACTTTTAGTGAAATGTACTCTGATAATCTTCTTTCTTTTTATGCTGTTTGGGACCCGTTACTTATTTCATGACCCATTAGTAAATTACTGCTTGCATTTGAGAAACACTCATTGAACTAGATCTTAGAAGTACATTTTTGCTCTTTATTTCTTTTTCTCTTTCTTTTCTTTGTTGAAACAGAGTCTCTCTGTTTCCCAGGCTGGAGTGCAATGGCATGATTTCAGGTCACTGCAACCTCTGCCTCCCGGGTTCAAGCAATTCTCCTGCCTCAGCCTCCCATGTAGCTGGGATTACAGGCACCCACCACCACGCTTTGCTACTTTTTTGTATTTTTAGTAGAGACAGGGTTTCACCATGTCGGCCAGGCTGATCTCGAACTACTGACCTCATGTGATCTACCTGCCTTAGCCTTCCAAAGTGGTGGGATTATAGGTGTGAGCTACCGCGGGAGGCCTGTAGTTTTAAATTTACTAATTTTATCATGTATCTGCTGTGTGTCAAGAGCGATTCTGCTATCTGCTTGTGTATATATCTTGTACCCTTGTTTGACATAAAAAGAAACACAAGGGATCTTGGGTGATGCATCCAAGGTCAAAGAGCTTGGAAGCAGCAGAGCTCAGATTTGACCCCAGGTTACCTGGCTATCTGACCATCAGCCTCCCAAGTGCAATGCTTTTCTGTATTCCTGCTCTCTCCTTTCCAAACTCCCTTTCCACCCCACACAGCTTGGCACACTCCTCAGTGTGGCATTTCATCATCATTATTGGTCTGTGCAAACCTTTTCTCTTTCATTTTATTTCTTTCCCTTCATTACCAATCCCCTGCCTACTTTCCTTTTCCCCAGGGGCACCCATCCAATTCTAATGTTTTGATACATATGCTGGAAAAGCTAAAGCATTGTTCTGCATATGTGTGCATTTGAAATGTCCATAAATGGCATTGAAGCTGTGAATCAGTTTCTGTTGCATTGTGTTTTTTTAATTCAGCACTTTTTTCAAGATCTATTCATGCTGCTCCAAGTACATGTAGTTCTTTGCCTCTAACAGCTGCAGAGGAATCTATGGTGTTCATTCACCATATTTTGTTCATATATTCCCCTGAGGTTGTAGACCTAGATTGCCTCCCAGCTCCTGGCCCTACAAACCGTGTCACCATGAGCGTCCTGGTACGTGCTCCTTTCTGGCTCTGTGCCAGAGTCTCCTGTGATTGTAGCTGGGAGTAGAATTGCTGGATAACAGGACACCTGCAAACTGGGTTTTAGTAAATATCACCAAATTGCTCCCCAAATGGTTATAGCACTTTATCCTCATAATGAGCAGTGCATAAGAGATCCCATTTCTGCATGTCCTCATCAAAACATGGCATCATCCAGCTTTCTAATTTTGCCAATCCGATGAGTGTAGAGTGATCTCATTTTCATTTGCATGCCTCCGATTACTAATGAGGTTCAGCATCTTTTCATATAGTTTCCCTTTCTGTGAATTGCTTATTCATGTTCTTTACCATATTTTCTGTTTTCTTTTTCGTGTGGCTTAGCAGGAGATCCTTGCATATTTTAGTTTAGTTCCTGGGGATAATTAAGCCCTATTACATATGAGCATGTCTTATCCATGCCCTGGGGCATGGATTGTACATAACAAATTAACCTCTAAGCCTGTAAAATGGGACTGTTTACCTACCCTCCTCAGCAAATTTCAGAAAATACTCTAATTATTTGTTGTTGTTTTGTTTTGCTTTTTCTTTTTTTGAGATGGAGTCTTGATCTTTTGACCAAGGTGGAGTGCAGTGGCACAATCTCAGCTCACTGCAACCTCTGCCTCTGGGATTCAAGTGATTTTCCTACCTCAGCCTGTTGAGTAGCTGGGACTACAGGCGCACATCACAATGCCTGGCTAATTATTTCGTAATTTTTGGTAGAGATGGGGTTTCACCATGTTGGCTGGGCTGGTCTTGAACTCCTGACCTCAAGTGATCCGCCTGCCTTGGCCTCCCAAAGTGCTGGGATTCAGGCGTGAGCCACCGTGCCCACCTTTGCTGGTTTTTGAGATTCAGATGAGGAACTCCAGTTGAAAAAGTCTGTTCTAGATAAAAATATCTAGTCAATGTAGATATTGCCAATATTTTCTCTTAGAATGTTATCTGCTTATGGCATCTAGCATTGAGTGGAAATCCTTGATTTTTCAAAGCAACAAATAACCATTTATTATTTTGAAGCAGTATTTATTAACTGTAGAAATTTCAGAAATACAAGTAATCTAAAAAATAAAAGCACCAAATATCCTTTCAGGTCTTTTCCTGTGTGTGAGTTTATGTATGCATGTATGTGTTTTGCTTGCCAAAATAGAATCGTGTTGTATGAAATGTTTTATAATCTGCTTTTTTGTTGTTGTTAATAATTGCCATCTTTACGTGTCAATAAATATTTAATGCCCAGTCCAGAGCATACTCCAGTTTCTCCAGTTGTTCCAGAAATGTGTTTTTATACCTGGTTCATCAAACCAGGGACCAGTCTAGATCTTCACGTTGCGTCTGGCTATCTGCAAGTTGACAATGGAGTGCGTGACTTACAATCTCATGTAATGATGTTAAAGAGATGATAAGTGTTAGAGATATTCTGTGGCACAAATGTAATTACTGCTTCAGGTAAGGATTATCAGTTGGTGCGTCATTGATAGGGAACTGCCTTAATACAGTGGCCAAATAATACCATATGCGCTACTTTATTACAATCCAAGGGTCCCTTTTTCCTCACGATGCTGGCTTGTTAAAGAGACTGCCAGTTGTCCTGCACAGTGACCTCTTTCCAAATTGGCCTGGTTGTTTACTCCCTGTATCATTTGGTTTGTTACCCAACCGTACCCTTCATTTCCAATAAGCCAGACTGTAGATTTAAAATGACTGATATTGGCTGGGCACAGTGGCTTACACCTGTAATCCCAGCATTTTGGGAGGCCGAGGCGGGTGGATCTCTTGAAGTCAGGAGTTTGAGACCAGCCTGGCCAACATGGTGAAACTCCGTCTCTATTAAAAATATAAAAATTTGCTGGGAGTGGTGGTGGGCACGTGTGATCCCAGTTTACTCAAGAGGCTGAGGCAAGAGAATCACTTGAACCTGGGAGGCGGAGGTTGCAGTGAGCCAAGATTGCACCATTGCACGCCAGCCTGGGCAACAGAGCAAGACTTCTTCTCAAAATAAATAAATAAAATAATAAAATAAAATTACTGATATTAAACATTTTGGTTAGAATACATTTTAAGTAATGTTATGTATGTATTTCACATTAGGTCACATCGAGCAACCCCTAATATTGTTAATATGATTCATCATTAAGGACGTTCATAATTGGCCCCTGGATATAGGGGATTGATCCCTCTAGCATTGTTATATTTCCTTGTTGCCAACTATGAAGTAATGCATATGGTATTATTTGGCCACTGAATTAAGGCAGTTCCCTATCAATGACACATCAATTGATAATCCTTTCCTGAACCAGTAATTACATTTGTGCCACAGAATACTTATTACTCTTATCACCTCTTCAACGTTATTACATGAGATTATTTGTAAAGTCATGCTTTCCATTGTCAACTTGAAAAATTTTTGATTTTGATGTAGTCCAATTCCTCACCATTTTTTGCCTAATGGCATATCCTTATGGCCTTGTTTAAAATTTTTTTTCTGATTCTCCGTTTCTTGTTAGCTTTCTAGTTTTATTTTATTTTTTGAGGCAGAGTCTGGATCTGTCACCCAGGCTAGAGTGCAATGGCACCATCTCGGCTCACTGCAGCCTCCACCTCCCAGGTTCAAACGATTTTCGTGTCTCAGCCTCCCAATAGCTGCGATTACAGGAGTGCATCACCATACCCGGCTGATTTTTTTTTGTTTTTCTGAGACGGAGTCTCATTCTATTGCCCAGGCTGGAGTGCAGTGGCATGATCTTGGCTCACTGCAACCTCCGCCTCCCGTGTTCAAGTGATTCTTTTCCTCAGCCTCCTGAGTAGCTGGGATTACAGGTGCACACCACCACACCTGGCTAATTTTTGTATTTTAGTAGAGACAGGGTTTTACCATATTGGCCAGGCTGGTCTCGAACTCCTGACTTCTGACCTTGTGATCTGCCTGCCTTAGATTCCCAAAGTGCTGGGATTACAGGCGTGAGCCACTGCACCTGGCCATTTTTGTATTTTTTTGTAGAGACTGTGTTTTGCCATGTTGGTCAGGTGGGTCTCAAACTCCTGAGCTCAAGCGAGCCATCTACCTCGGCCTCCCAAAGTGCAGGGATTACAGGCATGAGCCACCATGCCTGGCCTATAGTTTTAAATATGGGTTTTTTTCATATATGGGTATTTTAATCTAAATGGAGCTCACTTTTGTAAATATGAATTGTGAAGGGATTTAGCTCATTTTTGTCTTCCGTAGGGTGAGCTAGTTTTCCCGGTGCCAGCTATTTCACAGTCTGGTAGCTAGCATCCATGAGAGCCACCAGGGCTTCTTGCCTCCCAGTGTCCAGGCTCTTGTTTAGTCCTGTCCCACACCGAATAGGGCTGACCTATTCAGTTCCTCACTAAGGAGATCCTTGTGTATGACCAATAGGACATTGCAGAAATGACAGCATGAGACTTTGAAGCTAGGTCATAAAAGACATTACAGCTTCTGCCTCTCTTTGGGGTCACTCACTCTGGGAAGTGCTATGTGAGGACACTCAGGCAGCCCTAGGTAGAGGTCCACTTGGTGAGGAGCTGAAGCCCTTGCCAACAGCCAGCACAGACTCCCTGTCATACTGGTGACCTGTCTCAGAAGCAGAGCTTCTAGGCCCAGGCAAACCATGACTGCAGCCTTGGCCAAAATCCAGACTTCAGCTTCATGACAGACTCTGGGCCAGGGCCACCCAGCTCAACTCATCCCAAATTCCTGACCCACAGAAACTATGTGAGATAATAAATGTTTATTTTTGTTTATTTTTTAAAAACAGAGGCAGAGTCTCGCTATGTTGGCCAGGCTGGTCTCGAACTCCTGACTTTAAGCAGTCCTCCTGCCTTGGCCTCCCAAAATGCTGAGATTATAGGCATGAGCCACCACACCCGGACTATTGTTTTAAGCTGCTAAGTTTGTAGTAGTTTGTTACCCAACAACAGAGAACAGATTTTGGTTTCTGGAATGGGGGTCTGCCATAACAGAAACCTCAAATGTAGAAGTAACTTTACAACAGAGAGGCGGGAAGAAGCTGGAAGGTCTTTGAGGAAAGTGTTACTAACAAAGCTTAAGGACTGTTAAAGAGTATTGGCGGGGCACAGTGGCTCACGCTCATAATCTTATTACTTTCGGTGGCTGAGGTGGAAGAATTACTTGAGCTCAGGAGTTCGAGACCAGCCTGGGCAATATAGTGAGACTTTGTCTCTAAAAAAAAATTTTTTTTAAAGTTTAAGAGTCTGTTAATAAGAGTCCAATGACCTTTAAGGAGGCTGCAATGAAGGCTTAAAGAACAGTTAGGAAAATGCTATTGGAAACTGATGGAAAGGAGATCCTTGTGTAGCAGCAGAAAGTTGAGCAACACTGTCTCCTGCAGTAATGTGGAGGGTAGGAAATATGCCTAATGAATGGATGGTCTAGCTAAGGAGCTTCCCAGACAGAATGTTGAAAGTGCCACCTGCCTTCTTGTTACTATTAGTAAAATTGAAGAGGAGAGGGTAAGTTAAAGAAAAAACCATTTGAATGAAAAGGAGCCTGAAGTTGATGGGTGTGAAAATTCCCAGCCTTTCCAGATAACAAGTGATGTTAAAATTAACAAATGGCTTCCATGCAAAGATTAAATACAAGGCATTAAATACAGGAAAATGTGGTCTAAAGGCGAAGCTGAGGATATGATGAAAATCCTTTGTTAAGACCTCTGAAATACCAACAAGATGCTTCAGAGGAACCTCCCAGTCAAATCAAATAATAATAGTGCTTCTGAGAGCCTTAAAGGTGTTGTGTCTTAGCATCTCAGCATAAGCCCAAACTAGAGAAGGGCTTACCTTGCAGATTTTTTTTTTTTTTTTTTAAACAGCTCACTACAACCTCTGCTTCCTGGGTTCAAGTAATTCTGCTGCCTCAGCCTCCCAAGTAGCTGGGATTACAGGTGTCCAGCACCATGCCTAGCTAATTTTTGTTTTTAGTAGAGACAGGGTTTTACCATGTTGGTCAGGCTAGTCTCGAACTCTGGACCTCAGGTGATCCACCCACCTCGGCCTCCCAAAGTGCTGGGATTACAAGAGTGAGCCACCACACCTGACCACTTGCAGAGATTTTTAGGTGTGGCTTTTTCTAATGTAGTGAACCCTAAGACATGCAAGATATCCAATAAGTTATGAAGAGAATTATATTGGCAGAAACACTGCCAGCTTGGAATGAAAGGGACAGAGCCAGTGCAAAAGGACAAGAGCCCTTTGCACCCCCAAACTTCTATAGGAAGCAGGCAGATGAAACTGTGGAGCTGCAAACATCTTTCTTGGAAGAGGTGGAATGACTCAGGCAGATCCATGGAGAATCATTCCTGAACAGGAGTAGGCATCAGAGTTTCCAGCATTTCTCCAACTGGATTATAGAATTCATACAGACTTATATGTGCCTCCTGTCCCTTGCCCCATTTTTTCTTTTTCTTTTTTCTTTTTTTTTTTTTTTGATATAGTCTTTTTTTGTTGCCCAGGCTGGTCTAGAACTCATGGGCTCAAGTGATCCTCCCACCTTGGCCTCCCGAGTAGCTGGGATGACAGGCACGTGCTACCATGCCTAGCTTCCCCTGCTTTTGAGCAGGAGTGTCCTACCTTACTGGTTATCCTGCGCCTGCCTCTTCCACTGCACACTGGGTGTGTGGAGGAGATAACCTTTCTCTTTAGTTCACAGGTCTGCAGATAGGAAATGCACTTAAGGGCTGGGCGCCGTGGCTCACACCTGTAATCCCAGCATTTTGGGAGGCCAAGGCAGGTGGATTACCTGAGGTCAGGAGTTCGAGACCAGCCTGACCAACATGTTGAAACCCTGTCTCTACTAAAAATAAAGAAAATTAGCTGGGTATGGTGACACTTGCCCATAGTCCCAGCTACTCAGGAGGCTGAAACAGGAGAATTGCTTGAACTTGGGAGGCGGAGGTGGCAGTGAGCCAAAATGGTACCACTGCACTCCAGCCTGGGAGACAGAGCAAGACTCCATTCCCCCAAAAAAGAAATGCACTTAAGGAGCTGTAGTTAAGGAACTGCTCACTAGAGCCACATCCCCACCTTGACCTGATTGAGATGATGAGATTCTGTATTTTGAGCTGATGCTGTAATGGGATGATGGGGGATCCTGGGAGCAGGTGAATGTATTTGGCATGTGGGAGGGAGGAAATCACTGAGGGCCAGCGGTGGCCTGTGGAGCGAGTCACCAAGGCAGCCTGATGGTTCTCATCCCCTGGGGCTCGTTCCCATGTGTGATCTCCTTCCACACTGGATAGGGCCGACAGACCTAGGTGGTAAAAGACAACGAGGGGCCAGGCACCGTGGCTCACACCTGTAATTCCAGCACTGTGGGAAGCCAAGGCAGGCAGATCACCTGAGGTCGGGAGTTTGAGACCAGCCTGGTCGACATGGTGAAACCCTGTCTCTATTAAAAATACAAAAATTAGCTGGGCGTGATGGCACGTAATCTGTAATCCCAGCTACTTGGGTGGTCGAGGCAGGCGAATCGCTTGAACCTGGGAGGCGGAGGTTGTAGTAAGCTGAGATCACGCCACTGCACTCCAGCCTGGGCAACACAGCAAGACTCCATCTTAAAAGTAAAAAAGTAGAGAATGAGGCTTCTACCTTGCCCTCCCTGGAATTATGCGCTCTGGAGAAGCCAGCTGCCATGCTGTGAGGAACTCTAGCAACCCCATGGAGAGATCCACAAAGCAGAGATTCGCTGTTTCCTGCCAGCAGCTAGCGCGAACTTGCCAGCCACATGAACAGCTTTCTCAGAATGCTTCCTCTAGGGGCAGTCATGCTTGCAGATGCCCACAGCACCACTGACATCTTGGCCACAACCTTACAAGAGACCCTGTGCCAGAGCCACCCAGCTGAGCCACTGCTGAGTTCCTGACCCTCAGAAACAAAAGTAATAAATAAATATTTTAAGCTGCTAAATTGGGGGCAGTTTGTTACATGGTGATAGATAACAAATTGGTACTCCATAATTTGCCTCGCTCGTTTGTGGTGTCTTTTTAAAAATCGTAGTCCTCATAGACACGGCAGTCTGTTTCTGAGCGCTCTGTTGTGTTTCTGGGGTGTTTTTGTTTCTGTTCCGGAACTGACACTGTTCTCACTGTTGCAGCTTTGCAGCCTATCTTAATATCTGGCAGGGTCAGCCTTTCCTCAGCCCTTCTTTTTAAAAACTGACATAAGTATGGGAGGATGGCTTGAGCTCAGGAGGTCAAGGCTGCTGTGAGCTGTAGTCACGTCACTGCACCCAGCCTGGGTGATAGCAAGACCCTTTCCCAAAAAAAAAAAAAAAAAATTGACCTAAGTAATTGTAGACTTTTATTCTTCTGTGTTAATTTTAGAGAGTCTTATGAGTTTCTAAAAAAAAAAAAATCTGGAATTTGCATTAGAATTGCACATTGAATTTTCAAGGTTGGGAGAAGTGAGAGAGATTTTGGCATGAAGATTCTAGAAGACAGAAGAGAAAGAAGCCCATGCATTTGCTTCTGATTTCTTTCTCCAATCTCACCCCACCCAATGAGGTTTATTCACTCAACAAATACGTTCATTCATCCAACAAATACAGAGCATCAGCTGTTTACTAGGTAGTTATTGACAGGTGGGAAGAGACAGATCATAAACAAATATATAAAAATTTTAGAAAAAGTCAAGCACTAAGTGCTGTGTAGAAAATGAACTGATAAAAGGCAGATGGAGAAGAGGGTGTTTTAGCCAGGGGGCCTGGGGAGGGCTGGCCCTGAGGAGGCACTGTGTGAGCTGCAGATCTGAATGGCATGACAGACCCGCTACTCTCACAGCTGAGCAAAGAAGCATGCCTGGCAGGGGCACAGCCTGCAGCTGTGGTAGGCACAAGCTGGATGTGTGAAGCAGTAAAGCATCCGTGGGACCAAAGCCCAGCAAACAAAGGGAGAGTGGCAGAGAGTCGGCGGAGCCCGGAGCCTGCAGAGCCCTGCAGACCACTGAGGAGTCTGCAGTTGTTCCCAAGCAGCTTTTAAAGGCTTTTAAATGGGGAATACGTGGCTTTGGTCATGCTGTTAACCACCTTCCGCTTCTTCCCCAGCAAAAAAGGGAGACGCTGTCCCCGCTGTGCCTCATCCCCACGGTGACATCTCCCCGGGAGGAGCAGCAGCTCCTGGCCAGCACCTCCAAGGTGAGGCCCCTGAGCCCTGTAGGGTGGAGGCTCACTGGGGTCCTCTCCCTGCAGTCTCACCCCTTTCCTCCATCCTCTCTCCCCCACCAGCCCGTGGTGAAGCTCCTGCACAACCGCAGTAACAACAAGTACTCCTACACCAGGTGACCGCGGGGGTGCGGGGTACTGGGCGGGACCCTGGGATGCAGCACAGCCCTGCTTCTGCCCAGGGCAAGGGCCCTGGTCACATGGGGGGCCTACAAGAACACCTGCCTGCCTGCTCGCAGATTCAGCTCTGCCTCTTACCCCTGGCACCCTGGGCAGGTCCTTTCCACTTCTCAGCTTCAGCTCAGTCATCAGTAACCTGGGGTTTGGGTGAGCACAAAATGATAATGGCGAGCCTGTCCCAAGTGCTCTCTCTCTAGGAACTGGCAGAGTCCTCCCCCTTGAGGTCAGGACTGTTGTGAGCTCCATTTTACAGATGAGGAGGTCGAGGCACCAAGAGGTGAAGTAACTTGCCTACTGTCCCCCAGTTTAAAAGGTGGGGGTGCCAGCTGGGTACAGTTGCTCACACCTGTAATCCCAGCACTTCGGGAGGCTGAGGCAGGCGGATCATGAGGTCAGGAGTTCGAGACCAGCCTGGCCAATATGGTGAAACCCTATTTGTACTAAAAATACAAAAATTAGCTGGGTGTGGTGTTGCGTGCCTGTAGTCCCAGCTACTTGGGAGGCTGAGGCAGGAGAATTGTTTGAACTTGGGAGGCGGAGGTTGTGGTGAGCCAAGATCATGCCACTGTACTCCAGCCTGAACAACAGAGCAAGACTCTCAAAAAACAAAAAAAGGTGGGGGCACCAGGACCCCCAGGGAGGTGGCCTGGCTCTAGGGCCCCCACGGGAGCCACTGTGCTGTGCTGGGATTTGCTCAGCGCATGTAGCTTCCCTTCGGAGGCCCACTTAGCCTGGCTCCAGGGGCGGAGGAGGCTCCCTGTTGGGCACCAAAATCCTGGGCAGGAGCAGAGGGCTGGGGATGCATCCAGGCCCTGGTCCTGGGGCTACAGAGGGAGGGGTGCCAGCTGTGCTAAGGCCTCCTGGTCCCCTGGTCCTCAGCACCTCAGACGACAACCTACTTAAGAACATCGAGCTGTTCGACAAGCTGGCCCTGCGCTTCCACGGGCGGCTGCTCTTCCTCAAGGATGTCCTGGGGGATGAGATCTGCTGCTGGTCTTTCTACGGGCAGGGCCGCAAAATCGCCGAGGTGTGCTGCACCTCCATTGTCTATGCCACGGAGAAGAAGCAGACCAAGGTCAGAGGGGTTGCAGAGCCTGCACGAGGGGCTGGGGGTGGGTAGGACCAGGACCCTGGACAAAAGCAGGAGGCAGGAACCAGATCCTGGGGTCTGGGTGTGCAACATCGGGCAAGCCACCTTATCCCTGTGGGTCTCTGTTTCTCAGTGAAGTCGGGGTCATGGGTTAGAGCAGGTTGCTTAGCCTAGGCCTGTTGGATGGGTTTTGAGGCTGTCTGCAACTCCTGAATTAGTGTGCAGGTTATGGGGGTGTATGCATTTTTCTGTATAGGAGGTCCGTTGTTGTCATTAGAAACTTAGAAGGGACCAGGCATAGTGGCTCACACCTGTAATTTCTAGACTCTTGGAGGCCAAGGCAGGAGGATCACTTGTGCCCAGGAGTTCAAGACCAGCCTGGGCAACATAGCGCAACCCGATCTCTGTAACAAGTCAAAAAATTTAGCCAGTTGTGGTGGCGTGGTGGTGTGATGCCATGCACGGGTAGTCCCAGCCACTCAGGAGGCTAAGGCGGGAGGATTGCTTGAGCTTGGGAATTTTTTTTTTTTTTTTTTT
>NW_016108044.1:496666-497643 GCF_001604975.1 Cebus imitator
TTCACCATGTTGACCAGGATGGTCTCGATCTCTTGACCTTGTGATCCACCTGCCTTGGCCTCCCAAAGTGCTGGGATTACAGGCGTGAGCCACCGTGCCCGGCCCGACAGTGTTTATTATTGTGTGTGGGTGGAGGGGAGGGGGTTGTGTCAGCAGTTGGGTGTTAGTTTCTTGAGGGCAGTGCCATGTCTTTTTCTTTCCTTTCTCCCTAGAGTTAGCCAGGCCCTTGTCACACAGTGGAAGCTAGGAAACATTGAATAAATGAATGAATCAGTGACCCAGCTTCTAAGAAACATCCTCTGTAAATGGGAAGATAGGAAGATAAATTAGTAATTAGAGTGCATGGCTCACGCCTGTAATCCCAGCACTTCGGGAGGCTGAGGCAGGGGACCACTTGAGGCCAGGAGTTTGAGGCCAGCCTGGGCAACACAGCAAGTCCCCTATCTCTACAAAAAAAATTTAAAAATTGGTTGGGCATAGTGGCACACCCAGGTACTCAGGAGGCTGAGGTGGGAGGATCACTTGAGCCCAGGAGGTTGAGGCTGCAAGGACCCATGATCACACCACTGCACCCCAGCCTACTAAACAAGAGTGAGATCCTGTCTCAGAAACAAAGAACAAAAACAGTTTGCTAAGAGCTGTGTTAGATGCTTCCAAGGCCACACAAGGGAACGCTCCAGTCACCTCTTCGACTTCATCCCCTTCCACTCTCTTTCATCTCTGCCTCAATTGCATTGATTTTCCAGTAATATATTCCTGTAAGACGCTGGGTACACTCCTGACTCACAGCTCTCACGCTGGCTCTGGCCCGTCCCAGGCTGCCCTTTCTAGCTGTGCGCCTAGTCCCCACCCCCACTTCTTTGGTCAAATGTCACCTTCTCAGTGAGGCCTTCCCTGGAGTCCCTCTTAAAAGTTCTAACACTCCTGGCTCTGGCCATCACATCTTCTTTTCCTGCTCTGTCTCTCTCTCTCTCCCC
>NW_016108044.1:497690-501312 GCF_001604975.1 Cebus imitator
TCTCGCTACATTGCCCTTGCTGGCTTTGAACTCCTGGGCTCTAACGATCCTCCTGCCTTAGCATCCCAAAGTTCTAGCATTGCAGTCAGGAGATACCATACCCGGCTTGTATCTGTTCCTAAACATCATCATCTGACTTCGTTTATTTATTTATTTATTTATTTATTTATCGAGATGGGGTCTCACTCTGTCACCCAGGTTGGAGTGCACTGGTGCAATCTCTGCTTACTGCAACCTCTGCCTCCCATGCCCAAGTGATCCTCCCAACTCAGCCTCCCAAGTAGCTGGGAAAACAGCTAGTTAATTTTTTGTATTTTTGGTAGAGATGGGGTTTCCCCATGTGCCCAAGCCGGACTCAAACTCCTGGCCTCAAGCTATCCCTCCCAAAGTGCTGGGATTACAGGCATGAGCCACCATGACCAGCTAGTTTATATTTTCTGAAGTATATGACTGAGTCCTCCCACCAGAATGTAACTTCCTAAGGACTGGACCCTGGTTTTGTTCACTGATGTTTTTGCAGTGCCTAAAACAATACCTGGTGCGGTGTGCTTACTCAGTATTTGTCAAATGCAAACATATACCAAGAGACTAGGCAGGGCAGGAGATGAAGGAGAGAAAACAAATTCTGCCTGCCTGACATCAAGGCTCTGCTGAGCCTTGAAGTATGACTTTGCCGAGTAAAGGAGTGGCAGAGTGGCAGAGAGGCCAGGCCAGGCCCAAGGACCTGATTGCAGGGCTAGGAGATGTGTCTGTGCAGGAGCCCTGGGCAGGGGGATGGCCCTATGTGACTGCACCAGAGGGAAGGAGCTGGGGCTGGCTGGCCTTTTGCAGGTGGAATTTCCAGAGGCTCGGATCTTTGAGGAGACCTTGAACATCCTGATCTACGAGACTCCCCGGGGCCCAGACCCAGCCCTCCTGGAGGCCACAGGAGGAGCAGCTGGAGCTGGTGGGGCCGGCCGCGGGGAGGATGAAGAGAACCGAGAGCACCGTGTCCGCAGGATCCATGTCCGGCGCCATATCACCCATGATGAGCGCCCTCATGGGCAACAAATTGTCTTCAAGGACTGACCTCCCACCCTCCCCCTGCCTTCCTACTGCCTTGGGACCCAGTCTCCCTCTCTTTCTCTCCCCTTCCCAGACCTTTGCCCCGGCTCTGCTGGTCAAGTCGTGGGTCCTTCTCTGTCCCTTCATTGCATGGCACAGCTCACTTTGGCCCTTCTCCATCCATCTTGACCCCATTGCTAACAACATGGTACATTCCGGCCCCTGCTGCTCAGAGCCTTCCGAAGCCAACACTTGTCCCCATCCTGTGTCCTTCCCTCTCCAGCTGGTTGAGAGGGATTTAGAATTCCCTTTCTCTTTTCTCAGTGCATCTTCCATGCCAAAGTGTCCGGCCTGCCTTTCCCAACACCACCGCAGTCTGAGCCGCCTCCTGCGTTGTGCAGGGTAGTCTGCCCCGCCCTCCCCACCATCCTCCCTACCTCCTTAACTTTCTACTAGACTGGCCTGGGCCTGCCCAGCTCAGCGTTCTCAGTCTGTTTCATATTATTTATTATTTTAATTTTCTATTAAATTATTGGAATAAAGTTGAGTTGAGGAACTGGTGTTGGTTCCTGGAGAGAGAGACAGGGAGATTCCTGTGTCGGGAGGTATCTAGCCAACCGTGGTGGCTCACACCTGTAATCCCAGCTACTCAGGAGGTTAAGGCAGAAGGATCACTTGAGTCCAGGAGTTCAAGACCAGCCTGGGCAACATAGAAGACCCTGACTCTACAAAAAAAAAAAAAAAAAAAAAAAAAAAAAAAAAAAAAAAAAAAAAAAAAAAAAAAGGAAAAAAAAAAAAAAAAAAAAAAAAAAAAAAAAGAGGAGGTACTAATTTGGTTGTACTGGGAGGACATGAGGCCTTGCCCCAGCCTCTCCCTGGGAAGGAAGTAGTCAGGAGTTAGGAGAAGATTCAGAATTTATATTTCAGTGCTCACTAGCCAGTGCCCACCCTCCGCCCCACCCACCCCCCCGCAGTATGGACTGGCTACCATGAAGCCGTCCCTGAGCGCAGCGTCTCTCCAGCCCAGGAGTGTGGGAGCACCTTCCTTCAGGGGTCTGGTGCGAAGACAAAGTCGAGGGCCTGGCGCTCGGCCCCTGCCACGTTGGGGTGCCAGAGGTCCACGATGAAGACCACTCGAGGCCCATCTTCAGGGGAGCCTAGGGCACATGGGACAGGAACAGCAGAGCCACTGACATTAGGTACTTCCACACCAGATCACTCACCAAAGACCAGAAAAGCAAACAGTAAATAAGTTGCAGGCCTTGTTCTAACTCTTTATATGTATCAAATCTTTTTTCTTGAGATGGAGTCTTGCTCTGTCGCCCAGGCTGGAGTGCTATGGCATGATCTCGGCTCACTGCAACCTCCACCTCCCAGGTTCAAACAATTCTGCCTCAGCCTCCCAAGTAGCTGGGATTATAGGCACATGCCACCATGCCCAGCTAATTTTTGTATTTTTAGTAGAGATGAGGTTTCACCATGGCCAGGCTGGTCTCGAACTCCTGACCTCCGGTGATCCACCCGCCTCAGCCTCCCAAAGTGCTGGGATTACAGGCGTGAGCTACCTTGCCCAGCTGTTAGGTATCAACTCTTAATCATCAAAACAAACTATGTTGTATTACCATAATTAACCCCATTTTATACAAAACAACAGAGGCATAAGGAGGTTAAGTCACTTGCCCAAGTGCAAGAGGTAGAACAGGAACCCAGAGTCTTGTGCTGGCAACCGCTTTTCTGTGCACTTAACATTACTTAATCCTTGCAGTCACTTCATAAAGAAGGTGAGGACCCGAGGGGATTGGAGAAGTTCTGTGACTTGTTCAAGGTCATGCAGCTGGAAGATGGTGGTGGTAGGACAGGAAGTCTGTTGGGCCTGATTCTGTGGCCCTCTAGTCTACGCTCCTTTGCTCCTGAGACCCTCACCGCCCCCCTGTAGAATGGGCACCCTGTTACCATTGTGAGCCACTGTGTGCAGAAAAGAGTCGTCCACCAGTAGACAGTGCCCCTCAGCCCAGCACTGGGGCTCACCGCCAACCACCAGCTCACAGCCAGGAGGGATCTTCAGGCCTGTAAGAAGAGACCCGGGCATCCAGCACTCCTGCCTCCAACCCAGGGGCCCGTCCTGGCCAGTCAGCAGCTCTAAGGGTCTTAAATGCCGGGTTTTGTGGTCGTCCCTCCTTTCTTTCCAGAAGGCGGCCACAGTATAATCACAATACAGTCCTGGAGGAGGAGGCGCTAGGAGACTGGGGAAATGCTGCCATGGGTAGTGTGACCCCATCTGTTTTTTTTGAGACAGAGTCTCACTCTGTCACCCAGGCTGGAGTGTGGTGGTGTGATCTCAGTTCGCTGCAACTTCTGCCTCCCAGGTTCAAGTGTTTCTTGTGCCTCAGCCTCCTGAGTAAACTGCTGGGATTATAGGCATGCGCCACAATGCAGGGCTAATTTTTTTTTTTTTTTTTTTTTTTTTTTTTTTTTTTTTTTTTTTTTTTTTTTTTTTTTTTTTTTTTTTTTGAGATGGAGTCTCACTCTGTCGCCAGGTTGGAGTGCAGTGGTGTAATCTTGACTCAATGCAACCTCT
>NW_016108044.1:503447-521691 GCF_001604975.1 Cebus imitator
AAAAAAAAAAAAAAAAAAAAAAAACTTTCAAATAAACAAGTAAAACAAAAGGTCGGGGGATAGCCAAGGTGAAGAAATGTAGGATAGGTGGCAAGGACCACGGCAAAGCTTATGAAGATGGTGTGCAGATAACAGAGGCTCAGGAAATGCTGCTTTGGGCGGCAATGGGGAGCCATGGAAGAAGAGAGTGAGAACCAGAGAGCAGACAGCTCTGTGTGGAGAGGAGGGTCTGGGGGGAAAATCATGGAGGCAAGGAGGTGGTCAGCAGGCGGCAGCTACTTACCCAGATGGCATCTGACCCGGGCATTGGTGGGCCCGCAGCGGCCCTCTAGCCGGGCCCCAGGCAGGAGGACGGAAAAGCCGGCATTGCCGAAGGTGTTGGCACTCATAAAGCTTCGAAGTCCCCTCAGTGCCCGATAGGCCCCTGGGCACCGGCGGCAGTTGCTGGGTTGGCACCGGCCTGCTTGGTACAGCAAGAGCTGGTAGCACCCGGGGGCCAGAGGTGGGGACCAGCCCCGAGGCGGAGGGGTAGTCCCTGAGAAGTCCCAGCTCACAGCCCCGAAGTCCCGCAAAATGGCGGGAAAGCTGCTCTCCAGGAGCTCCACGTCGTGCCGCTGGGCGTCCCGCGGCACAAAGGGGGCTGAAGGCAGGTCTGGCAGGAAAAGCAGGCCTGGGCGCTGAATGCCTAGGACCCCTGGCCCTCCCCCAGGGCCTGGGCCACCCTGAGCTGCCCGCCTCACTCTACCCATCCCAGCCCAGGAGTAGCGCCGGGCGTAGGCCCGAAGCCGCCGGCTCACTAGGCCTTCTGTCCTAGGTCCTTCCCCGGGCTCCCCAGGACCCCTTGGGCTTGGCCCGCCAGCCTCCGAGCATCCCACAGGCCCACCACGAACACCCCCAGCCTGGCTCCCAGCCCCCAGGGCCTGCATGTCTTGGGAACCCAGGCGGTAGCAGTACCAGAGGAACAGAGAAGTGAGGGCCCCAAGGAGCAAGGTGAGGGCCGAGGAGGCCAGAGGCAGTGGCCATGGGAGCATTGTCAGGGAGGCCCTGGCCAAGAGGTCTGGAGCGTCCTCCAGACCCCAGTTCCTCTGTCCTCCCAGGTCCCCACCTGTGCCTTCCATGGCTGTCCCCTGGCTCCCCGCTGGGCTGTTTCCCTTCCACCTTCCACTCTGGGCTCTATCCTTCCGCGGTCCTCTCTCCTCTCTCCACTCTGAAGCTCCTTCTCCCCTCCTTCATGCACCTCCTAACCCTCCTTTCCCTTTCTCTCCTCTCTTCTCTCTCCTTCTACCTCTTCCTCCTCTCCCTCTGTCGCCTCCTCTCCCTCTTCTTTTTCCTTTCAGCAGCCTCCTCTCTCTCCCTCTGCTTCTCTCTCCCCTCTCAGTCTCCCCTTTTCCTTCTCCCCCCACCCACCCCCGCTTTTCGTTCGCTCTCTCCCTCCCCGCTTCCTCCTAGCTCCCCTGGGCAGCTGTTCCTACCCCTCCTGGACCTGCAGCCCCGAAAACCCGCAGCCTGTCTTCCTCCGTGGCAGCTTCTTTCTCTCCTGCCTCCCTGCTTCTTTCTCTCCTGCCCTCTCCTTGCCCTCGCTCCTCACTTGTCCCGACCCTGCGGTCCTGCCTGGCTCTCGCTCCCTCTCTCCTACTCGCTCCTTCCTTGGCTCCCACTCACCCTGACGTCACTCCTTCCCGGAGCCCTCTCAGCTCAGCCACCCCCGACCCCTCCCAGTGGCGCTGCAAGTCAGCCGGGGGCCGGGGGGGGGGGAGAGTCGTCTCAGGTTGTATCTCCAGCCCCCCCAGCCCGGAAAGGGCGCCACGTGGGGCGCAGGGGCCAAGGTGCCAGCCTCCAGCCGCCCCGCAGTGCGAAAGAAGGGGCGGGGCCCGAGGGGGCGGGGCCCGTGGGGCGGGGCGAGCTCGGGCTGACAGCCGGGCAAGCGCCCGGGACTGCGGGCAAGGACGCCAAGGCCAGTCCGTCGGGCAGCCGGTCCCTCGGTCGATCGGCCTGTGACTCCCGCTGGCCCTGGGCCAGTCCGGGAGCCCGCGAGCCCGGCGGACACCGAAAGCGGCCTCAGCCAATCGTGGGCGGCGCCGGGCCGGACCCGCCCCGGCTGGGCGAGGGGAGCTGTCCGCGCGCCGCTGGTGCTGAAAAGAGTGCTCGAGAGGGAAAATCAGAGCCGAGGCCGCCTGTTAGCTGGCCCGCGTCACGGTGTATGGAAGAGGAGGGGTCTAACTCTATTTCCCAAACCCCGGACAGTCACCCACGAGACTTCTCACAATCGTTGAAGCTGGCCATTTTCCTGGGGGAGGGAGAGCCCATTCCACCCGAGCTGCTATAAAAGGCGAAGGGAAGCCCCGTGGGGAGTCTGGATGTGAACAGGGGGCATAATGGGGGGCCGAGCAGGGGCGAACCAAGCTTTGCAGCCCCTCGGAGCCCTGGGAAGAAGAGATTCAGATTCCAGATGTGCTGGAATGGCAGGGGGAGGGGGCTAATTACTGCTGGGACCAGAGAGTTTCCTTTGCCTCCCCTAGGGGCCGCGGGAGTGAGGATTACAGCCCTGGCTCGTGTGATCCCTCCCTCCTCCAACTGCACTTCCTCCTCCTCCCTCCCCGTCAAATAAATCCCAGGCCCCTCCCTTCGCCCGTCCCCAGGATCTGACGTGGGCTCGATACCTTTCTCAGCTTCTCCCTCCCTCAGCTCCAGTGCCCGAGCCTCGGCTCTCCCAGTTCCCCAACCCACCCCTTCCCTTCCCCGACAAGCCCCGCTAGAGCCCAGTGGGGACCCCCCCAATCCTCGACCCCACCCTAAGCCCCCAGAAGCTGCCTTCCTCTTCCTCAGTCCCCTAGCTTGGGGTCCAGCCAGCTCGGCGGACCCAGGCGCCTGAACAGGAGGGTAACCCAGGCCACCCGGCCCCTTCGGCCCTCTCAGCCCCACCCCCTGCAGCCGGAGCCGCGCCCCCTCTACCACAGAGCCTGGAGCAGAGGACAGAGGAGACTGAGCAAAGGGGGGTGGGCTCCAGGCGACCCCTGCCCAATTCGGCCCCTCCATCCCAAGGGGCAGAGAAATTGTCTTTCTTTGCTGACTCCTACCGAGGGGGGGAAAAAGATTTAAAGGGAAAGATAGAAGGAGACGGAGGAAAGGTGGCAGCCACATTACTTAGGCACAGAGGAGAGAGATCGGGGTGAGTCGCCATGGGGACTCCCAGGGTCCAGCACCCGCCGCCTCCCCAGCTGCTGTTCCTAATTCTGCTGAGCTGTCCCTGGATCCAGGGTAAGGACATGAGAGTGTGGGGGTGGGCCCCAGGAAGGCACCCAGCGGGGTCCTCCACCCTCCTTTCTCTTAACATCCTGGGTCTTCCGAGCTCATGGGGGAGGGGAGAGGCACAGCTGCTGGGAAAGGGGCAAGCCAGAGATTTCTGGCTTGAACCCGAAGCCCCTTAACCCTCAATAGTGAGAAGCCAGGGAAATTAATGAGATAAGCTGTTAGCAGTGTCTCAGGGGCTAGATCCATGAAGGAGGGCTGGGAAAGTTGGGGGGATGTCTGCGGAGGTGGCAGAAGCACGGAGGGACCTGGGTGGGAGATGGAGGTGCTGAGAGAGATGCCAGGCTCTGCACACACAAATGTTCTTGGATGTACGGACAAAGACAGATTAGCAGAGGCAGCGCTCAGAGGCCAGATATTCAGTCCTCCACTCTGAACCCCAGTGAGACTCCAGGGAAGGAAGCAGAGACTGCAGAGGACCAGAGAGAGACAGAGTGAGGGGGTGGGGTGGGAGAGAGAAAAGACAGCCACACTGCAGAGACAGAAGCCCAGAGAGAAAGCCGGGCACTGCGGAAGCAAGGGCTGGGAGGTGCGGCCAGACCCTCTGCAGAGCCCCAGGGCTTGGGGGAGATCACCACTGAGGTGAAAGGGAAGGCAGTACCAGCACCCCTTCTGCCTTGCTGGTGCTGTCCAGGGTTCATAAGCGCTAAGGTGTTCACTAAAGGCCCACCCAGCCCCAGGAGAGGGGAGGGGAGAGAAGAGATGTGGGAGTGTGAGAGTGAGGGCAGCTGGGAGCCCCTCCTCCGATCTTGGCTCTCAGCTGAGCCTGGGACCCTCTGAGCCCCTGCAGGCCCAGTTGATGGAGGAGGGAGGGAGAGTTCTAGAAAAGATCTCTCTGGAGAAGGAAGGGATGTGGGGGAGTGGAGAAGCTCACACAACTTCTCCTCCTAGGTCTGCCCCTGAAGGAGGAGGAGATATTGCCAGAGCCTGGAAGTGAGACCCCCACGGTGGCCTCCGAGGCCCTGGCTGAACTGCTCCATGGGGCCCTGCTGAGGAGGGGACCAGAGATGGGCTACCTGCCGGGTGAGGGCCCCAGAGTGGCAGGAGTGGCCTAGAGGTGGAGGGAGGGACATGGGCTCAGGGAGATGGGGAGCCAGGCTGGAGAAGAGCAGGCAGAGAGAGACTGCAGAGGAGGCAAGAGCCTGCGGGAAGGCCGGTAAGATTCAGGGGACACGGAACGAGACCGTCAGAGAAAGTCAAACCTGGGCACAGACAGAACCAGAGAAGCAGAGACAGAATGATTCAGAGATGGTCAGACAGAAAAACAGACACATAGAAAGGGAGATGGAAAATGAGAACCAGAGTCAGGGAAATGGTGGAAGACAGAGGGAGAGAGAATGAAACACAAAAACTAGTGGATCTTGAATCATGAAATCAGACTGCAATCAGAATACTAAACAGGGAAACGAGGAAATAAAGAGTTCCAGAGAGAGTGAGACAGAGGAGAGAGGAGAAAACCAGAGAGAGAGCCCGATCTGAATGATCTGACCAGGGGGCAGAGAGAGGCTCACGGAGAGAAGCATCAGGGTGGAAGGGGCTGGGTGGAGAGAAGGGATGGAAATAGAAACAGGGGGAACTCGGGCTGTGGAAGCCTTGGGAGGATGTGAGGGGTTGGGGTGGGGAAGGGAAAAGTGGGGTGCTGTACCTTGTAGGGGAGGCTTTGGGGGTACGGCAGGGGAACCCCTAGCCCTTAGCCCTGCTCCCCACCCAAGGTCCTCCATGTGCTCCTCCTGTGCTCTGACGTTCCCTCCACTGTCCCAGGATCTGAACTGGACCCCACACTAGCCACCCCTCCGGCCGGCCAGACTCTCGCGGTGCCCTCCCTGCCACGGGCCACTGAGCCAGGGACAGGGCCTCTGACAACTGCCGTCACCCCTAAGGGAGTCAGGGGGGCCGGACCCACCGCACCAGAGCTGCTGACTCCACCCCCAGGAACCACAGCCCCGCCCCCGCCCAGCCCTGCCTCCCCAGGGCCTCCCCTTGGGCCTGTGGGAGGAGAGGAGGAGACCACGACCACCATCATCACCACGACAACTGTTACCACTACAGTGACCAGCCCAGGTGAGGCAACAGCAAGGGGATGGGGGTGGGAGCACCAGTGAGGTACATGCTAGGGAAGGATGGGAGAGAGGCTGCTGGAACTGTGGAAGGAGTCCTGGGTACAGACGGGAGGACTTCTGATTAATAATAACAAAGGAAGCATTTCTGTACCCTTACTACATAGCAGACAGCGTTCCATGTGTTTCAGCTATATTACAGTTGGGGAAGGGAGTTCTGGCTCAGGTGGGAGAGGGAGCATTGCTTAAAGATGGTGAGGGGGTGCAGCAGCACACACCTGTAATCCCAGTGCTTTGGGAGGCTGAGGCAGGAGGATCGCTTGAGGCAGGTGTGAGTCCAGCCTGGGAAACATGGCAAGACTCCATCTCTACAAACAATTTTAAAAATTGGCTCAGCGTGGTGACGCGCACTTGTGGTCCCAGCTACTCAGGAGGCTGAGGCGGGAGGATCAGTTGAGCCCAGGAGTTTGAGACTGCAATGAGCCATGATTGCCCCACTGCACTCTAGTCTGGGTGACAGAACAAGACCTTGTCTCAAAACAAAACAAAAAATGGTGAGAGATGCTGAGGGGAAGGCAGATGAAGGCCTTCAGAGTTGCTTGGCTGGGAGGGCAAGAGCTTCCTTCCATCCCGGCCATTTGTATCTCCTCAGTTCTGTGTAATAACAACATCTCCGAGGGCGAAGGGTATGTGGAGTCTCCAGATCTGGGGAGCCCCGCCAGCCGCACCCTGGGACTCCTCGACTGCACTTACAGCATCCATGTCTACCCTGGCTACGGCATTGAGATCCAGGTAACTGGACCAAAGCATGTGACTGTGCGGCTTCCAAGCCTTTTCCTCTGGGCCTGTGGGTATGCACAGGTTTGGCCTGGGAGCCAAAGGACCTGTTTGATGATTCAGGTGACCTCAGAAACTCTTCTAGATTTCTACAACTTGGGCAGCAGCACGGTGCCATTTGGCTGCTACACACAGGGCAAAGGCACAGGAGAGGGGCTTCAAAGGTAAACCCCTGGCTGACTTGCCCTGGTGGGTCTGTGTCTGGCTTCTCTAGGTGCAGACACTGAACCTGTCGCAGGAGGAGGAGCTCCTGGTGCTGGCTGGTGGGGGATCCCCAGGCCTGGCCCCCCGACTCCTGGCCAACTCATCCATGCTTGGAGAAGGACAAGTTCTTCGGAGCCCAACCAACCGGCTGCTTCTGCACTTCCAGAGCCCACGGGTCCCAAGGGGCGGTGGCTTCAGGATCCACTATCAGGGTGAGGAGTTTGAGGGTGCTGCTGGAAGGGCAGGGGCCATACTGCACACAGGGACATCTCCAAGGACCACGGAAGCACGGGGTGCTGAGGGGAGCTTTTCCTCATTTCTGCAACCCTGGGGGGCAGGGCCCTCAGAGGAGACCCAGGCACATTTATCTCACACACTCACAGATCCGTGCACATGTCCAAGGGGCAATTCATCCATTGAACCCAACAAATGTTTATCGACTGCTGGCTTCATACCAGCCCCTGTGTTAGCCTTGGAGGAGGAACGAACACACCAGGTATAAATCTGGCTTCAACGAGCACACAATCTAGGTAGGAAGACAGAAGAGTCAGCAGGGTGGTTATAATTCAAGGAGATAAGGAATATGATGGAGGAAACACCAGCGGGGGCAGCACATAGCTAAGGGACCTAAATTTCTCCCAAAGAACATGGGGACATCTTCTTGGAGGAGATGATGACTAAGCTGAGACCCGAAGGATAAATTCGCCAGGGAAAGGGTGTGAGGGAGGGAGAGAAGGAGGGAGGCAGATGGCTAGGTGGATGAAAAAGCACACTCCAAGACCCAGCAAGAGAAGTTGTGACCCCCAGATGAGGTGAAGGAGTTCAGCATGAAAGAACTGTCCTAGCTGTGTGATCTGGGACAAGTTACTTAACCTTCCTGTGCCTCATGATCTCATCTGAAAAATAGGGATAACAATACTTGGCATTATGGGGAAGATCAAATGAATTAATACGTATCAAGTGTTTAAAACAGTGTGTGGCCTGGTGTGGTGGCTCATGCCTGTAATCTCAGCACTTTGGGAGGCTGAGGCAGATGGATTACCTGAGGTCAGGAGTTCAAGACCAGCCTGGCCAACATGGCAAAACCCCATCTCTACTAAAAATACAAAAATTAGCCGGGCATTGTGGTGGGCACCTGTAATCACAGTTACTTGGGAGGCTGAGTCAGGAGAATCGTTTGAACCCAGGAGGTGGAGGTTGCAGTGAGCCAAGATTGTGCCATTGCACTCTAGCTTAGGTGACGAGAGTGAAACTCCGTTTCAAAAACAAAACAAAACAGTACGTGGTACACAGAGAGACTTCAAAACTGTCAGTCACTGCTATTACCGTAAAAGCACAGAAAGAGATGAAGGAGAAACAGGCCAGAGAGCAGGCTGGGAGGCAGGTCAGCTTCAGACCATAAAGAGCCTTATCTGCTTCAGTAAGGAGTTCAGATTACTTCAACCTGCAGGTGTGACAGGGAGACATTTGAATTTTTTTTTTTTTTGAGACAGTTTTACTCTGTCACCCAGGCTAAAGTGCAGTGGTGATGATCTTGGCTCACTGCAACATCCGTCTCCCGGGTTCAAGTGATTCTCCTGCCTCAGCCTCCCAAGTAGCTGGAATTACAGGCACCTGCTACCACACCTGGCTAATTTTTCTATTTTTAAGTAGAGACAGGGTTTCCCCATATGGGCCAGCTGGTCTCGAACTCAGGACCTCAAGTGATCCACCTGCATCACCCTCCCAAAGTGCTGGGATTACAGGTGTGAGCCACTGCGCCAGGCCTAATTTGAAATGTTTTAAGCAGGAAAGTGAGAGCCTCAGATTTGCAACTTGGGTATGTTCTAGCATACGTGTGTGCATGAGACTGTTGTCTTCCTACGCTTCATGGAGACAGCAAGAACAGTGTGTCGGGTCAGTGTCCCCTTCACATCACTGCATGGCCTTGGCTGCTGTCATGCACTCTGCCCTCCTTGCAAGCTCTGCTGACTGCAGATGCCTTGTTTGCCTCATCTGGGATACACCCTGAATCCTGTTCTCACGTCCTCTCCAGCCTCTCCTGAGGCCTCTGCTCAGGACCTGCCCCAGGGGCTCGTGTGTGTGTGTGTGTGCGCGCGCGTAGCAAAGGTGCCTATTCGTGATGGGTGGGGGAGGACAGGGAGCTGGGGCATGTATTTAGCAGTAGGGACCTGGTTACTGTGGAGCAAGAGCTTGCCTGGAGGGCCAGGGCGAGTGCTGGACTTCAGCTATTTCGATATCTGAAGATATGGCTCCCCACTGGCTCCTTTAAGCAGCCACTTCCCCAGGGCATTGAAAATAGGACTCCTTAGGCTAAGTGGAACATTTGGGGAAGCAGGGCTATTGCATAAATTGGCCTTCATTGCTCGGTCTTTCCTGCTTTGCAGCTGTGCCGGGCACCTTTGGGACCGAGGCCCTGTTTCAGCCCTTTCCAACCTGCACTAGCTGCGGCCTCTGGTCCAGAGTGGCCTCATTAGCTTCTCTGAAAAGCCAAAGGCTCCCTCACCCCTCACCCCAAGTGCAGCAAACTTTCCCATTCCAAAGCCCTTTCACCAGTCGTTGTTTCATTTGCTTCTCACAGCAACCTGGAGAGTGGCCATTGTTGGTTCCATCTCTCAAAGGAAGAAAAAGACTCAAAGGTTATGTAGATTGCTCAGCCACCTGCACGTTTATTGCAGCCAGACACCAGATCCCCGAGTCCCTGGCTCCCAGTCATTCATTAATTGAGGCTGAGGGGTGGGTGATTAACATTTTCTCGGCAGCTTCTATGTGCCAGGTGCTTTGCGTGTTTCTTTTATTTAATTTTCAGGCCAAATCCTCGCTGATAGGAATTATTATTGCTGTTAATAGGTGAGAGGCCCCTAGAGATGAAGTCACCTGCTCAAAGTCATGTAGTTAGTAAGTTCTGGAGCTGGAACGAACTCGGGCCTACCTGACAACAAATCTAGTGGTCTTTGCACCATTCCATGCTGCCTCTCGGCTGCACCCATTGATCAGCCAGGCTAGCCATTTTTTTTTTTTTTTTAAAGACAGAATCTTGCTCTGTTGCCCAGGCTGGAGTGCAATGACACAATCTCAGCTCCCTGCAACCTCTGCCTCCTGAGTTCAAGTGATTCTCCTGTCTCAGCCTCCTGAGTAGCTGGGATTACAGGTGTGTCCCACCATGCCCGTCTAATTTTTTTGTATTTTTAGTAGAGATGGGGTTTCATCATGTTGACCAGGCTGGTCTGAAACTCCTGACCTCATAACTAGCCTTTTAGGACACAAAATAAATAAGGCTTGGGCCAGTGGTAAAAGACCATAGTTAGGCCCGGCACAGTGCCTCATGCCTGTAATCCCAGCACTTTGGGAGGCTGAGGCGGGTGGATCACCTGAGGTCAGGAGTTCGAGACCAGCCTGGCCAACATGGCGAAACCCGGTCTCTACCAAAAATATAAAAATTAGCCAGGCATGGTGGCGCACACCTATAATCTCAGCTACTCAGGAGGCTGAGGCAGGAGAATCACTTGAACCTGAGAAACAAAAGTTGCAGTGAGCCGAGATCAAGCCACTACACTCCAGACTGGGTGACAGATTGAGACTCTGTTTCAAAACACCAGCAACAACAACAACAACAAAACAGTGATTAATGTGATGACAAAATCATGCATGCAGGATTGTGTATAGATAAGAGAGCAAATAACTATTGGAGAGATGTAGTCAGGCAGGCTTCCTGGAAGAGGTGGTACGTAAGCCCCCTAATCTGATCTCTTAAAAGATGAGAAAGTAGGGGGAGGAGGGGACAAGCAAAAATATGGAGGTGGAAACTTGAGGAGTCACAAAACTGTGTTGTGTAGGCTATATTGGTCTTGGGAGCACTGGACGCGGTGGCTCACACCTGTAATCCAAGCACTTTGGAGGCCAAGGCAGGCGGATCACCTGAGGTTGGGAGTTCAAGACCAGCCTGACCAACATGGTGAAACCCCATCTTTGAAAAAAAAAAAAAATTATAAAAAAGAAAAGAAGTAGAATGTGCTGGGCTGCATTTAACTGTGGAAGGGACTTGAATGTCAAACTAAAGCATTCAGACTTGATTCTGTTGACCATGGGCAGCCATTACAGAGGCTACCATGTATTGAAACCACTGTGTTCCAGAAGGTTGTTCTTATGTCTATCTCAGTAGACAATGGACTTCTGAGGACAAGGCCTGGGTCTTTTTCACCTCTTTGTCCTCAGGGCCCAACCAAGGAAATATTTGTTGAATTTTGACATAGGGAGAAACCAGATCTCTTACAGAATCACTGAGGGCCAGAGAGACAGAAAAAGCAAAGGCCCAGCCAAGCCAGTGTCTCCAGAGCCCTCTGCTAACCAGAGCCTGCCCGTCCTACAAGACACAGCTTAGCTGGGCATAGTGGCTCACACCTGTAATCCTGGCATTTTGGGAGGCCAAGGCAGGAGGATTGCTTGAGTCTGGGAGTTCGAGACCAGACTGGGCAACATGGTGAAATCATTATTTTATTATTATTTTTTAAGATGGAGTTTCACTCTTTCACCCAGGCTGGAGGGAAGTGGCATGATCTTGAATCACTACAACCTCTGCCTCCTGGGTTCAAATGATTCTCCTGCCTCAGCCTCCTGAGTAGCTGGGACTACAGGGGCCCGCCACCACACCCAGCTAATTTTTGTACTTTTAGTAGAAATGGGGTTTTGCCATGTTGACCAGGCTAGTCTCGAACTCCTGACCTCAGGTGATCACCTGCCTCAGCCTCCCAAAGTGGTAGGATTACAGGTGTGAGTCACCGCACCTGGCCTAATTTTTTTTTCAAGTATTGGGGCGTAGTGGCACATGCCTGTAGTCCCAGCTACTCAGGAGGCTGAGGTGAGAGCATCGCTTGAGCCCATGAGGTTGAGGCTGCTGTGAGCTGTGGTCACACCACTCCAGCCTGGACACAGAGGGAGACTTTTCCCGTCTGTGTTTTTTGTTTTTGTTTTTTTTCTAGAGATGGGGTTTCACCATGTTGGCCAGGGTGGTTTTTGGACTCCTGACCTCAGGTGATCTGCCCACCTCAGCCTCCCAAAGTGCTGGGATTACAGGTGTGAGCCACCACGCCTGACATTTCCCATCTGTTTCTACAAGAATTTCAGGAGGCTTTCAAAAAGTAGGCAAGCAATGCAATTATATAGAATAAGTAAGAAAAAATGGCACCAACTCTAATGCTTATCAGAGTTGAAAAAAAGCTTGACCATTTTTGCTAGGGACAAACATTCATCTGGTTCCAAGCTTCCTGGCAACAAGTGCAAAAAGGGAAATCCTATATTTCTCACTGAAAGAAAGGAGAAGGTAAACAAGTTCCTCAAGAAAAGCAAAGCTTTCCCTTGCACTTTACTTTCACTGGGGGATTCATTTAGAGGCCACTGAGTATTAAAGCGTTTAAAGACCAAATAGCTGCCGTGCTCAGTGGCTCACCCCTGTAATCCCAGCACTTTGGGAGGCAGAGGCAGGTAGATCACATGAGGTCAGAAGTTCAAGATCAGCCTGCCCAACATGGTAAAACCCTGTCTTTACTAAAAACACAAAAATTAGCTGGGAGTGGTGGTGCATGCCTGTAGTCCCAGCTACTCGGGAGGCTGAGGCAGAGAATCACTTGAACTCAGGAGGCAGAAGTTGCAGTGAGCCGAGATCATGTGTCATTGCACCCTAGCCTGGATGACAGAGTGAGATGCCTCCTCAATAAAAAAAATAAACAAGTGAAGACAAAATAGTCAAATTTCCTCAAGAAGTTTCATGTTTGCTTGAGGCCAGGAGTTCAAGACCAGCCTAGGCAACCTACTGAGACATCATCTCTACAAAAAATTAAAAATTAGTGGGGCTGGCCGGGCACAGTGGCTCATGCCTGTAATCCCAGCACTTTGGGAGGCAGAGGTGGGCGGTTCATGAGGTCAGGAGTTCAAGACCAGCCTGACCAATATGGTGAAACCCCATGTCTACTAAAAAAACAAAAAGTGGGCATGGTAGCATGTGCCTGTAGTCCCAGCTATTCCAGAGGCTGAGGCAGGAGAATAGCTTGAACCCGGGAGGTGGAGGTTGCAGTGAGCCAGAATCGCACCACTGCACTCCAGTCTGGGCTACAGAGTGACACTCCATCTCAAATTAAAAAAAAAAAAAATTAGTGGGCCATGGTGGTACAAACCTGTAATCCCAGCTACTTGGGAGGCTGGGTCAGGAGGATTGTGTGAGGCCAGGAGTTCAAGGTTCCAGTAAGCTATGATCATGGCACTGCGCTTTAGCCTGGGCAACAGAGTGAGACCCTGTCTCAAAAAAAAAAAAAATTTCAGATGATTTCTTCTGCATGGAAGCTGAGGGTATACCACGGCTACCTAGGTGGAAGAATTGCTGTGTGTGTGGAAGGGGGAGAAATGCAAAGAGATGTTTAATAACTTGGAGCCTCAGTGTCCACATCTGCAAAACAGGCCACATAATCTTTTTTTTTTTGAGACAGAGTTTTGCTCTTGTCGCCCAGGCTGGAGTGTAATGGTGCAATCTCGGCTCACTGCAAACTCTGCCTCCTGGGTTCAAACGATTTTCTTGCCTAAGCTCCTGAGTACCTGGGATTACAGGCACCTGCCACCATGCCTAGCTAATTTTTGTGTTTTTATAGAAATGGGGTTTCACCATGTTGGCCAGGTGGGTCTCGAACTCATGACTTCATGATCCACCCACCTCAGACTCCCAAAGTGCTGGGATTACAGGCATGAACCACTGCACTCAGCCAGGTCATATAATCTTTCTCTGTGTGCCTCAAAAGCTCCGCAGATAGCGTCTGCTATTATTAGAGCTGGCTGAAGTTCAGAGTACAGTAGTTCGTAGTTCATTCATTTGCCTGAGGTCACACAGTAAATGAGTAGTGGGGTCCAGAATAACTTGTTCAAACCTCAGATACCTCTTCTATAAAATGGGGGCCAAAAAGGGTAAATTACAAAGAGTAGGGGAGATAAGGGATGTTGGAATCTCCTCTTTGGGAGGCAAGGTGCCAGTGTGAGGAGCTCATTCCTCAGTATGTGGGCCAGTGTGGAGCCAGTGTGTGCCCCTGGCGGGCTGGCCTGGAAGGAGAGCGGGGAAGTGCTGGGGGACTGGTACGAGAGAGTGGCATGGGAAAGTGAGTCCTGCTCCCCTCTGCTCTGTCTGGTGCAGCCTACCTCCTGAGCTGTGGCTTCCCTCCCCGGCCGGCCCATGGGGATGTGAGTGTGACGGACCTGCACCCTGGGGGCACTGCCACCTTTCACTGTGATTCGGGCTACCAGCTGCAGGGAGAGGAGACCCTCATCTGCCTCAATGGCACCCGCCCATCCTGGAATGGTGAAACCCCCAGCTGCATGGGTGAGTCTCCTGCCACAGTAGGTGGGGGCATCTGTCCTGGTAGCCCCATTGGGAGGGTCCAATCTCTGGGGTGTCCATCTTTGGAGAAAACCCATACTGAAAGGGGTCCATCTACCCTGTGGAGTCCCCATTCTGGGGTCTCCAGCCAGAACTCTTTACACAGAGGGTCTCTCTCCTTGGGGTATCTCCATCTTTGGGTGGTCTCCATCTCAGGGTTCCCACTGGAGATTTTATTTTGGGAGTCACCATCCTGGAGGTCCCCTCTGGGGGAGCGACCTCATCCTAGAGGAAGCCATTCTTAGGGTTCATGTTCAGAGGGCTTCTATCCTGGAGAGCCTCATCCTGGGATTCCCATCCCATGGCGTCTTCATTCTGAAAGTCCCATCTTGAAGATTTCCCAACTGAGGCTTTCAATTTTAGGGATCCCTGTAACTCCCCATCCTAGGGTATCAACAGCTGCAGAGTCTTCATTTTAGTGGTGTCTCCATCATAGGAGGTGTCAATCCTGGGGTTCTCCTGTTTCAGGGCTGGTTTCTCTCCTGGCTCATGGCCTGGAGAAGGTCCTGTCCTCTGGGGTGACTTCATGGGACAGAGGCCAGCCCTGGGCCAGGTCCCAGCCAAGGGTGGGACACAACAGCTCTGAAAACGGGCCAAGGCACCAAGGAGAAGGACGAGTCACCTCAGGCTGGCCTTAACCTGCCCCTCTTCTGCCCACAGCATCCTGTGGTGGTACCATCCACAATGCCACACTGGGCCGAATTGTGTCCCCAGAGCCTGGGGGAGCTGCAGGGCCCAACCTTACCTGCCGTTGGGTCATTGAAGCAGCTGAGGGGCGCCGGCTGCACCTGCACTTCGAGAGGGTCTCGTTGGATGAGGACAATGACCGGTGAGTGTCTGGGTCTTGGGTCAGAAGTCCCCACCTCAGGGAAGTAGGGAGGCTAAGTGGGGACTCAGACACAGCAGGAGTGTGGTTGAGATATGCGTCACAGTTTAGTCCTAAGCCGTTCTTGGGAAGTGTAGCTGTGCAACCTTAGACAAATCACTTAACTTCTCTGTGCCTCAGTTTTCTTGTCTGTAAAATGGAGATAACAGTAGCTCCCTCTTCAGGTTTCTGTGAGGATAAATGCATGAAGTTATGTAAAGTAAGGCTAGACATGGTGGCTCATGCCTATAACCCCAGCACTTTGGGAGACTGAGGCCCGTGGATCACGAGGTCAGGAGTTCGAGACCAGCCTGGCCAGCATGGTGAAACCCCGTCTCTACTAAAAAATACAAAAATTAGCTGGGTACAGTAGCAGGTGCCTGTAATCCCAGCTACTCAGGAGGCTGAGGAAGGATAATGGCTTGTACCCAGGAGGCGGAGGTTGCAGTGAGCCAAGATCGCACCATTGCACTGCAGCCTGGTGACTCCACTAAAAAAAAAAAAAATCATGTGAAGTCCTTAGAATGGTGCCTAGGACAATAAGCACTATAAATGTGTCTGCTAGCTACTTTTTTTCTTTTGGAGATGGAGTCTCACTCTGTCACCCAGGCTGGAGTGCAGTGGCATGAATTCGGTTCACCGCAACCTCCACCTCCCAGATTCAAGCAATTCTCCTCCCTCAGCCTCCTGAGTAGCTGGGATTACAGGCATGCACCACCATCCCTGGCTAATTTTTATGTTTTTAGTAGAGACAGGGTTTTACCATGTTGGCCAGGCTGGTCTTGAACTCTTTACCTCAGGTGATCCACCCATCATGGCCTCCCAAAGTGCTGGGATTACAGGTGTGAGCCGAGCCCTGTACCCGGCCAAGCGTCTGCTGTCTTCATCGTCATTACCATCCTTTACTTAGCAACCTGGTATCCCAGCCCTGCCACTACTTGCTCTGTGACCCTGGGGAGGTGACTTGATCTTCCTGTGTCCCAGTGTCCTCATCTATAAAATAAGGCATAATAAAAGTATCTGACTCAAGAGTTCTTGTGAAAATTAAATGAGACAGAATGCGTAAGGGCTTAGGAGAGTGTGTGGCATATACTTAATGTGTGATGATAACAGCTATGAAAATAAGTTAGGAGAGCAGGGAAAGGGTGAGGCAGCTTGTGAGGCAGGTTGAGCTCCTGGTCACCCTTCTTTCCATCCCAGGCTGATGGTGCGCTCAGGGGGCAGCCCCCTATCCCCTGTGATCTATGATTCGGACATGGACGATGTCCCCGAGCGGGGTCTCATCAGTGATGCCCAGTCCCTTTATGTGGAGCTGCTATCAGAGACACCTGCCAATCCCCTGCTGTTAAGCCTCCGATTTGAAGGTAAGTGACCCACGCCCCCACCGGACTCCAGCCCCTAAACCTTCCCCTCTTCCTGACACCAAGCATAGTTGGAAGCACAAACTCCATGCCTATTCACCTCCGTGCTTGGATTCCTGAAACCTGACTCGCCTCCCTGCCCCAAAACTGCAAGGATCTCTTCTAGGGACCCCCTTCTCCTTCTCCGAGGCAGCCTTCTCTGTTTAAGCTTCATGTATGCCTGCATCCAGGTACACAACCAAAGGCTAGTTATCTCAGTATCTCAGTTCTTTCCTCTGTGTTGGCTTCATTCTCAGGCAGTCTTTCCCTGTGTGATGGACATGGCTGCTAACTTACATACCACAACTTATTTTTTATTTTTTATTTATTTTAATTTTTTTTGAGATAGAGTCCCCCTCTGTTGCCCAGGCTGGAGTGTAGTGGCGTGATCTTGGCTCACTGCAGCCCCTTCCTCCAGGTTCAAACGATTCTCATGCCTTGGCCACCTGAGTAGCTGGGACTGCAGGCACGCACCACCACGCCCAGCTAATTTTTTGGGTTTTTAGTAGAGACAGGGTTTCACCATGTTGCCCAGGCTGGTCTTGAACTCCCGGGCTCAAGTGATCCGCCCCCTGGACCTCCCAAAGTGCCAGGATTACAAGAATGAGCCACCTTGCCCAGCCTGTACCACCAACTTAATAACCTCATCTGAGAGAACGCTCACGTATTTCCTGAGAGTTCAGCAGAGATGCCGGGATAGGCGCTCACTGACCTGGCTAAGGTGCTGGTTGGCCTTAGCCTGAGCCAATCACTGAGCTAGGAGAAGGCAGTATTGGGATTGGCTTATCTGCCTCATGTGGCCTTCCCTGGTGGGCTCCAACTCAACCTCGTGGACCGCCAGTGGGGAAGGCATGCATCCCAAAATCGAAATCGGGGTGCTGTTACCAGAAGAAGGGGACATGAATGCGGATAGGTAGAAACAAGGAAGTCAGTGATCATGGAGAAGAAGCATTTGAGCTTGGCCTTAAAGGACAGAGGGTATTTTAATATTATTGTTATTGAAACAGGTCTTGCTTTGTCACTCAGGCTGTAGTGCAGTAGCGGATCATGGCTCACTGCAACCTCAACCTCCTGGGCTCAAGTGATCCTCCTGCCTCAGCCTGCCTAGTAGCTGAGACCATAAGCATACATCACCATGCGTAGCTAATTTTTATTTTTGTAGAGACAGCATCTCATTATGTTGCCCAGGCTGGTCTCCAACTGCGGGCTGAAGAGATTCTCCTGCCTCAGCCTCCCAAAGTGCTAGAATTATGGGCATGAGTCACCCTGCCTGGCCAACAGAGGATATTTTAAAAGAGGAAGATTGGGGCCAGTTGTGTGACTCATGTCTCTAATCCCAATATTTTGGGAGGCCAAGGTGGGATGATTTTTTGAGGCCAGGAGTTTCAGAACCAGTCTGAGCAACATAGTAAGATCCTGTGTCTATAAATTAAAAATTGAGCCAGGTATGGTGGCACACACCTCTCGTCACAGAAGGTTGAGGTGGGAGGATCACTTGAACCCGAGGTTGCAATGAGCTATGATTGCACTACTGCACTCCAGCCTGGGCAACAGAGCATGACCCTGTCTCAAAAAAAGAAAAGAAGAAAAGGAAAGGAAAGAGGGGAACTTTGAGAAAGAGCATCTCAGGCAAAAGGGAGAGTGTGAGCAAAGGTGAGGAAGTAGAGAAATGCCTGGTATGTTTGGGAAATGGAATTTCATTGTGGCTGAAACCGAGGAGTTGTATAAATAGTTGCTGGAGAGAGACCAAAAAGGTGAAATGCTCAGAGATGAGAGGGTCTAGTGCTTGATATGAATCACGGGAGAAATGGAAATGGCACTGGGCCCTGATGGATGGGTAGGATTTGGACATGATACCTTGCACGTTAAGTAACACTGAAATAGAACAATGGATCTGCAAAAACCAATTGTGGAATAGATTCTGGGAGTGTTAAAGTGCAAACAGCACAGGTCTTTTAGTGAAAATGGCAAGTTTTGAGACCTGGTTCCATAGCTGTCGGCCACTGCTGTTCTATGAGCTTAAGGTTCTTCACTGTGGCCAGGCACAGTGGCTCACGCCTGTAATCCCAACACTTTGGGAAGCTAAGATGGGAGGATCACTTGAACTTCAGAGTTTGAGACCAGCCTGGGTAACATATCGAGACCTTTGTCTCTACAA
>NW_016108044.1:523001-525537 GCF_001604975.1 Cebus imitator
CCTGGGTAACAAGAGTGAAACTCTGTCTCAAAAAAAAAAAATAAAAATAAAATAAAATAAAATAATAAAATAATAATAATAATAAAAAATAAATAATAAAAATTTAAAAATCTAAAAAAAAAAAAGGATTCCTCATTGGTATCATAGGCACCTAAGTCTTACCTCACAGGGAGTTTTGCAGCTAAGATACGATCAAGTGGGCAGAAACTCAAATGCTCTACAAATGTTCACTTTTGCTGACTTAGACTGAAGTAAAAACTGAGTAACTTTTGCATTAGCTGCAATTTTGGGTTCTAGCAACAGCAAGGAATGATCAGAATCCAACTGTTATTTCTGAGGAGAGAATACACCTACACCAGCCAGTTCTCCAAAGGCACCCCTCCCCTTACCCGCCCATCTCTGCTCTTTTCAGAGCCAAGTATCTGTGACTGAGAATCAAGCCATCTGGGCAAACCTGCTTCTGCCATTGTCTTCTGGGTGACCTTGAGCAAGTGGCTTTTTGGTCTGTGGACCTCCTCTCTGTAGAACTGTGGCTGGGATTTGGCTAGCTCAGGGGGTTCCCTTCAGAGGCCAGGGAGGCTAAACACATACGTGAAAGAGGAGTGTTAGAATTTTTTTGACAATCTGGAGAGAGAGTGCTAAACCCAATGGCATTCAGTTTTTAAAAGCCCATCGAGGGCGGGGCAGTGGCTCATGCCTGTAATCTCAGCACTTTGGGAGGCCGAGGAGGACGGATGGCCTGAGGTCAGGAGTTTGAGACCAGCCTGAGAAACGTGGTAAAACCCCATCTCTATAAAAATAAATAAATAAATAAATAAATAAATAAGAAAATGAGCTGCTTGGTGGGGTGTGCATGCTTGTAGTCCTAGCTACTGGAAAGGCTGAGGCGGGAGGATCGCTTGAGCCTAGGAGATCTAGGCTGCAATGAGCTGTGATCACACTATTGCACTCCAGCCTCAGCAACAGAGTGAGAACTTGTCTCTAAAAAAATAAAAAATAAAAAAACCCAGGTCGGGCACAGTGACTCATGTCTGTAATCCCAGCACTTTGGGAAGTTGAGACAGGCAGATCACTTGAAGCCAGGAGTTTGAGACTCACTTAGCCAACATGATGAAATTCCCGTCTCTACTAAAAATACAAAAATTGGCCAGGTGCAATGTATCACAGCTGTAATCCCAGCACTTTGGGAAGCTGAGGCAGGCAGATCACCTGAGGAGTTCGAGACCAGCCTGACCAACATGGAGAAATGCTGTCTCTACTAAAAACACAAAAAATTAGCCAAGCAAGGTGGCCCATGCCTGTAATCCCAGCTGCTTGGGAGGCTGAGGCAGGAGAATCGCTTGAACCCAGGAGGCGGAGGTTGCAGTGAGTTGAGATCATGCCACTGCATTCCATCTTTGGTGACAGAGCAAGATTCTGTCTCAAAAAAGAAAAAAAAAAAGAAATTCAAATCAAAACCACAATTAAATATCATCTCACACCAATCAGAATGACTTATTAAAAAAAAAAAAAAAAAAGCCCAGTAATCGGTCAAACAACACCCCAATTCAGCCCACATCCCCAATTTGAGATCCCTTGAGGCCTGTCCTAATGTTTAATTGTTATGACTGACTCCTTTCCAGCCTTTGAGGAGGATCGCTGCTTCGCCCCCTTCCTGGCACATGGAAACGTCACTACCACAGATCCTGAGTTTCGTCCAGGGACACTGGCAACCTTCTCGTGCCTCCCAGGATATGCCCTAGAGCCCCCTGGGCCCCCCAATGCCATCGAATGTGTGGATCCCACCGAACCTCACTGGAACGACACAGAGCCAGCCTGCAAAGGTGAGCCCTCCTTGTCGCAGGCAGGTCCTTTAGTCCATGACGCCCCCTGAACTGGGGATCCCAGCAAGGCCGTTCAGGAAGGACAGCTACATATCCAGACTTAATTGACCCAAGCCTTGGGTAAATCCCTGTCCCTTCAGAGACTGTTTTCTTAGCAGAATAACTGGTGGGCTTGTTACTGAATGCAGGGGTCACAACCCACATGTCTTCAAGAGCGAGAACTGCTGTTGGGTTAAGTCACAGATTGGGCCGGCTGGAGAGTGGGTAGGGAGAGTGGGTAGCTCCTGCTTTGTTAAGAGTAGGACTGGATATTGAGCACAACAGGACCTAGATGTGGCAAGAAACAGGTGGATCACGCCTGTAATCCCAGCACTTTGGGAGGCTGAGGTGGGCGGATCACCTGAGGTCGGGAGTTCCAGCCCAGCCTGACCAACATGGAGAAACCCCGTATCTACTAAAAATACAAAATTAGTCGGGCATGGTGGTGCATGCCTGTAATCCCAGCTACTCGGGAGGCTGAGGCAGGAGAATCACCTGAACCCGGGAGACAGAGGTTGGATGAGCCAAGATTGTGCCATTGCACTCTAGCCTGGGCAACAAAGGTGAAACTCTGTCAAGAAGAAAGAAAGAAGAAAGAAAGAAAGAAAGAAAGAAAGAAAGAAAGAAAGAAAGAAAGAAAGAAAGAAAGAAAGAAAGAAAGAAAGAAAGAAAGA
>NW_016108044.1:525675-530195 GCF_001604975.1 Cebus imitator
AAAGAAACAGGTGGATCAGGCCGGGCACAGAGGCTCACCCCTGTAATCCCAGCACTCTGGCAGGCTGAGGTGTGTGGATCACCTGAGGTCAGGAGTTTGAAACCAGCCTGGCCTACTTAGTGAAACCCCATCTCTACTAAAAATACAAAAATTGGCCAGGCGTAGTGTCGTGTGCCTGTAATCCCAGCTACTCAGGAGGCTGAAGCATGAGAATCGCTCGAACCTGGGAAGGCGGAGGTTGCTGTGAGCTGGGATCGCGCCACTGCACTCCAGCCTAACGACAGAGTGAGACTCCATCTATAAAAAAAAAGAAAGAAAAGAAAAGGTGGGTCATAGATAGTAGGAAACAAAACAAGCGAGGTGATGTGGTGTACGAATCAGGAGTGGTGAGGACCATGGTGAAGTGGAGATGGCATGCTCACCTGGGTCCCAAATCTGACACCCCTTTTTCCCTAGCCATGTGTGGAGGGGAGCTGTCGGAGCCAGCTGGCGTGGTCCTCTCTCCCGACTGGCCCCAGAGCTATAGCCCAGGCCAGGACTGCGTGTGGGGCCTGCACGTCCAGGAAGAGAAGCGCATCTTGCTCCAAGTTGAGATGTATGTTTGGGTCCTGCAGAGGGTGCGACGGGTGTGGGCTCAGCAAAGTGTGGTATCCCAACACACTAGCCTGCATTCTGAGCCTGCCTGACTCTTCCGTATCTACCCAGAATTCGGTGGATAGGCTGGTGCACAAAGGGTTCAGGATAGAAGTGGGAGAGCTGGGCTCAAATCACGTATTAGCCGGGCAACCTCAGACACATAAATAGGACAATGCAGCCTTCCTTAGGGGCCATTGTGAACAAGCAGCTCTGGCCTGGTGCTTCTCACTCTTTGGAGGTTTCTGAGGCTGCCCCTGGAGCGATTTCCAGGGACACAGACCCAAACTACATTATCATCAGCAAGTTGGGGAGGTCTGGGGAGAATCCAGTGAGCTGAATCGGTAAGGGAGGGTCCTGAGACTGCGCTGAAGCTGAGGTGGGAGTGGCTTCAAAGCCGGTACTCCAGCGGGGCCTAGAGTTGTGCAGGGTGGTAGCAAATGTGGTCTATGATTGGCCAGAGCTGGAGGTGGGCTAGTCTGTGGTTCCCATGGTGATGGAGGAGGACTGGACAGTGGGCGGAGTTAGTAATGAGCAAGGTTAGGGATTGGATAGTAGGACATGGGAGGAGCCATAGAATGGGGGGAACCCTGAGGCACTAGCATAGGAGAAGCCATGATTGGTCAAAACGGAGGCGGCCCCAGACCTGGATAGGAAGATATGGGCGGGGCTGGAGAGTAGGAGGGGCTACCGATGAGCAGAGTTGGGGATTGGGCAGCGCTGGATGGGAGGGGCCAGTTGCAGTCCCGCCCCATTGTCTGGTCCCACCCCCTGCAGCTTGAATGTGCGGGAAGGGGACATGCTGACTCTGTTCGACGGGGACGGTCCCAGCGCCCGAGTCTTGGCCCAGCTGCGGGGACCTCAACCGCGCCGCCGCCTCCTCTCCTCTGGGCCCGACCTCACACTGCAGTTTCAGGCACCTCCCGGGCCCCCAAATCCAGGCCTGGGCCAGGGCTTCGTATTGCACTTCAAAGGTACTGAGGGATAGAGTCCCAGGATGGGCAGGGATCGGGCCCCGCCCCTGCCTTACGGGTCGGGCAGAGATCCCGGGAGGTGGCCGGTCGCGGCTTGTAATCCCAGGGCCTTGGGAGGCCGAGGCGGGAGGATCACTTAAGGCCAGGATGTTTAGACTGCAGTGAGCTATGCTTGTGCCACTGCACTCCAGAGCGACAGAGGAAACCCTATCCCTAGAGAGAGAGATCTCGGGGGGGAGACACGGAGCAAAGCCTCCGAGGCTGAAAGGGCTCCCGGAGTTAAACGGCAGCCTCCAAACTAGCCCTTCCTCCCCTGCAGAGGTCCCGAGGAATGACACGTGCCCTGAGCTGCCACCTCCAGAGTGGGGCTGGAGGACGGCGTCCCACGGGGACCTGATCCGGGGCACTGTGCTCACCTACCAGTGCGAGCCTGGCTACGAACTGCTGGGTTCTGACATTCTCACCTGCCAGTGGGACCTGTCCTGGAGCTCCGCGCCGCCCGCCTGCCAAAAGAGTGAGCCGGCCCGGCCCCCAGACCCTCGGCCCCGCCCCTGCACTGTGGGTCCCGCCCCTGCCCTGTCTTATCTCTGTCCTCGTGCCGTCTGGGTTCCATCCCTTCGCTCAGGGTCCTGCTGGATTTTCTTCAGGCCCCGCCCCCGTGTCCTTTAGCTCTCATTTCTCCCCCCCACCCCCGTGCCCCGAAACCGTCCCCTCTGTGTCCTCTCTGGGTCACCCTCTCATCTTTTCCGGGCTGCATCCCTCCTCTTTCTTGCACCGACCTAAGCTCAGTCTGTGTTTCCTCGTCTCATGCCACACTCCCCGTCCCATCCTGACCCCGCCTCTACGGCGCCTGAGTTTCGCCCCTGAAAGGGTTCTGCTGGGGTTCCCACTGGGCTCTGCCCCGTCCACGCTTGGCTCCACCCTTCCTGCCCCACGCCCCGCCCCAATTCCACAGTCCTCTCGGTTGAAATTCTGGGAAGCCACTTTGCTAGGACCAAGGCTTGTCAGAGCCCTTGGTTTATTTGAATGCCGTCACTGAAGCCCTGTGCTGGGTTGGGGTTAGGAGAAGGGGGTTCGAGCCCCTGCATGCCCTGATGGAGCTCGCAATCTGGGAGGAATAGGCAGGTTGGTGATCAGTGGATGATTTCGGGCAAGGCACTTAGCATTTCTGAGCCCTGGTTTCCCCATCAGTGGAGTAGGACTCAGGTTGTGAAGCGCAGATGGAAAGTTCACAGGGCGGATGCTGTCTGGGCGAGGAAAAGGGCCGTTGGGAGAGCAGTGGGCTCAGTTTCTCAGGGCTGGGGCAGGAGATTTCACAGAGGAGGTAACATTTAAAGGAGCTGGGAGTGTGCATCTTTTGGAAGAGCAGAAAGGGGCCAGGCACGGTGGACCACCTAAGATCAAGAGTTCGACTTCACGTTTTCCTAGCACTCACTCCTGTAATCCTAGAACTCTGGGAGGCTGAGGCAGGTAGATCACCTGAGGTCAGGAGTTCGAGACCAGCCTGGCCAACATGGCAAAACCCCATCTTTACTAAAAATACAAAAATTAGGCCAGGGGCGGTGGCTCATGCCTGTAATCCCAGCAATTTAGGAGGCTGAGGCAGGCGGATCACCTGAGGTTGGAAATTCGAGACCAGCCTGACCAACATGGAGAAACCCCGTCTCTAATAAAAAGAAAAAAAAAAAAAATACAAAAATTAGCTGGTCGTGGTGGCACATACCTGTAATCCCAGCTATTTGGGAGGCCGAGGAAGGAGAATCACTTGAACCCGGGAAGTGGAGGTTGCAGTTAGCTGAGATTGAGCCACCGCACTCCAGCCTGCATGACCAGAGTGAGACTCCACCTCAAAAAAAAAAAAAAAAAAGAAAAAGAAAAAAAAAGCAGAAAGGAATGACAGCTGGTCACTTTCTCCAAATTTTGGGAAGCCAGCCGTAAGGACATGGGGCTGTAGTTTTATGTGGTATCTGGAAGCAATGGTGGGACAAAGGCGAGAAGCTTCAAGAAGCCAGATTTGGGCTGGACACTCCCCACCCTTGGAAGGATTCACAGGCTGCTATCAGGCCTGGATGGGGCTAAGAGTTCAGCTGGCCCTGCTGCCTTGGGCTCAGGAGGGAACCTGTCCAAGGCAGCAGATTGAGCCTGAAGGTGTGCCAAGACCCACATCTCTGAGTCCCTGTCCAGTGCTCCATGGCTGTGACCTGTGCAGATTCCAGCTCTGCCATTCCTTGGCTGAGTGACCATGGGCCTCAGTTCTTTGACTGCCCTGAGCCCTGGGTTCCAAGGGAGATGACATTGGCATTGCCAATGTGACATTGCCCTTTCAGGATAAACAGGATTAAATATTATGTTTGTACCAGGCGTGGCGGCTCACATCTGAAATCACAGTGCTTTAGAAGGCCAAGGTGGGAGGATCACTTGAGCCTAGGAGTTTGAGATCAGCCTGGGCAGCATAATGAGATCCTTTTCTACAAAAAATAAAAAATATACCCAGGCATGGTGGTGTGGGCCTGTAGTCCCAGCCACTCAGGAGGCTGAGGTGGGAGAATCGCTTAAGACCAGGAGTTTGAGGCTGCAGTGAGCAGCCTCACTTGACAAAGCACTCCAGCTTGAGTGACAGCAAGTTCTTGTCTCCAAAACAAAGAATTATATTTGGGGCCAGGCATGGGGGTTTACACCTGTAATCCCAGCACTTTGGGAGGCTGAGGTGGGTGGATCACCTGAGGTCAAGAGTTCGAGTCCAGCCTGGCCAACATGGTGAAACTTTGTCTCTACTAAAAATACAAAAATTAGCTGGGCATGGTAGCGAACACCTGTAATCCCAGCTACTTGGGAGGCTGAGGAAAATTGCTTGAACCCAAGAGGCAGAGGTTGCAGTGAGCCGAGATCGTGCCTCTGCACTCCAGCCTGGGC
>NW_016108044.1:530486-535167 GCF_001604975.1 Cebus imitator
AAGAGCGAAACTCCGTCTCAAAAAAAAAAAAAAAAGAATTATATTTGTTTTTAAAACATTTAGCAGGATGCCTGGCTCCGATTTATATACCAGAAATGGCTATGATTATGATTCCTTCACAACAGGGTGGTAAACTCAAATGCCTGCAGGCAGGCAATGTATGTGTGTACTGGGCTGGGCATGATGAGAATGTGGGAGACAGGAGAGCTGGGCCCCTTCTAAAGAGGGCAGCTGCTGTTGTGCAAATGATATGCCATGCTGGGCTCATACTGCTGGGATTTGGCTGGTATGCTCTGGTACGGTGGTTAAATATTTTGAATTTCAACCCAGGATAGGGGCTTAGGGTTGCCGCAAGCAACCTGTTTTCTAAAAGAAGCCTGAAATATAACATACACTGAATTTTTTTAAACAATTAACTCTGTCAACCGGGCACGGTGGCTCACGCCTGTAATCCCAGTACTTTGGGAGGCTGAGGCAGGCGGATCACCTGAGGTCAGGAGTTCGAGACCAGCCTGGCCAACATGGGGAAGCCCTGTCTCTACTAAAAGTACAAAGTAAGCCGGGCGTGGTGACGCATGCTTGTATCCCAGCTACGTGGGAGGCTGAGGCAGAAGAATTGCTCGAACCTAAGAGGCAGAGGTTGCAGTAAGCCAAGATCGTGCCACTGCATTCCAGTCTAGGTGACGGAGCGAGACTCCGTCTCTAAATAAAAAATAAATATTTAATTAAATAAGTCTGTCATTCTGGTCTGAAAATAAATGCACTGCATTGCATTTTAAGTTTTTCCAATTCATGCTTTCTTCCTTCTGAGGAAGTGCTGGGAAGTGCATGTGTGTGCAGAGGTGTTCAGGGGAAATGGCCCGAGGCTCAGGCCTCTCCCAGCCTTAGGATTCTAGGAGATTTTATTTTATTTTTCTTAGACAGGGTCTTACTCTGTCACCCAGGCTGGAGTGCAGTAGGGCAATCACCATTCACTGCAGCCTCCACCTGCTGGGCTTAAGCGATCCTCCCGCCTCCGCCTCCAGAGTAACTGGGACCTCAGGGGTGCACCACCACTCCTGACTAATTTTTAAATTTTTTGTAGAGATGGGGGTCTCCTTATGTGGCCCAGACTGGTCTTTTAAGCCCTCGCTCCCCCTGCCCTTGTTCTTCTGCCACCAGTCATGACTTGTGCCGACCCTGGTGAGATCACCAACGGGCACCGCACTGCCTCAGACGCAGGCTTCCCCGTTGGTTCCCACGTACAGTACCGCTGCCTGCCAGGGTACAGCCTCGAGGGGGCAGCCATGCTCACCTGCTACAGCCGGGACACGGGCACACCCAAGTGGAGCGACCGGGTCCCCAAATGCGCCTGTGAGTCTAGGGCACACCCTGGGAGGGTGGCTGGGTAGCCCTGGGAGAGCCCGTCTGCCCCATGCCCAGTAGTGCAGCTGGCACGTGACTGGCATACTCCCCGCAGTGAAGTACGAGCCGTGCCTGAACCCAGGGGTTCCCGAGAATGGCTACCAGACGCTGTACAAGCACCACTACCAGGCGGGCGAGTCTCTGCGCTTCTTCTGCTATGAGGGCTTTGAGCTTATCGGCGAGGTCACCATCACCTGTGTGCCCGGCCACCCCTCCCAGTGGACCAGCCAGCCCCCACTCTGCAAAGGTGCCTGGCCAGACAGGGCAGGAGGGGCACACCAGTGTCCGGGGAGTAACAGGGCTGGGAGAGTCAGCTAGCACATTCGAGAGCAATGGGCAACCCCACAGAGCTCCCGGTTCTCCTCCTGTGGCCTCGTGTCCTCACGGGTGTGTCCAGAAGCCCTGGGTCGTGTGAGGTCATGGGATTCACTCAGGGGTGTCGTAGAGGGGGCCTTGGCTTGGAAGTTCCTTGCTTTCTCTGGATAGGCCTCAGTTTCCCTATCTCTGACAAATTCAGACTGTCCAGGAACCCTGACTTTTTAGGGGTCTGGAGAAAGAGGACAAAGGCCCTGTGCTGGTCACTCCTTTCTCTGCCCGACCAAGGGAAAGAGAAAGTTGAGGTTGAGAAGAGGGCAGAGAGAACCAGGCTGTCCAGCCCAGCCCCACCGGGCTCCGGGCCCTTCCAGCCTCCTCCCCTCCCTGGCTCAGACCCCATCCCCTCCCCCTCCTCTCCCTGCAGTTGCCTATGAGGAGCTCCTGGACAACCGAAAACTGGAAGGTCAGTGAGGGCACAGGTGGAGACCGAGACTGGCCAGGATGGGAGGGCAAAGCAGAGACTGGGGCAGGAGGCCAGGCCTTGGAGGGGTGAGGCCCAGGGTTCGAGGCCCAGGGCAGGAGGCTGGGAGAGCCCAGGACGGGGCCCACCTGCAGCTCACCGGCCTCTCCTCCTCCCATAGTGACCCAGACCACAGACCCGTCTCGGCAGCTGGAGGGGGGGAACCTGGCCCTGGCCATCCTGCTGCCCCTAGGCTTGGTCATTGTCCTCGGCAGTGGCGTTTACATATACTACACCAAGTAAGTAGCCTGCTTGGGTGCTGCCGGCCAGGACAGACATCTTGCTGGCCTGGCATCAGAGCCCGGGTCGGGGAGCTCAGAGGCTCACCTGTTGATAAGCTCCTCTGTCCTCTCCCTTTCTCAGGCTTCAGGGAAAGTCCCTTTTCGGCTTCTCGGGTTCCCACTCCTACAGCCCCATCACCGTGGAGTCGGACTTCAGCAACCCACTGTATGAAGCCGGGGTGAGCACCTCCCCTGCCCCTGGAGAGCCACCACTAGGCTCTCCCAGGACTCCAAACCTCGAAAGGTCTCTGGAATCTCTGTCTTGGGAATTTCAAAACTCGGGTGTCCACAGGGGCCGTCAGTGAGCACAGTGAGCCACATGTGGACAACAGGGAGCAATCGGACCGTGGCTAAGTGGAGGGCTTGTGCCCCATCTCAAGGATACGGCTCTACCCCATAGTGGAAACTGAGGCTTAATTGGCAGATCTTCCAGTTGTTCAAAACAAGCCAGAAATTCAGATTCTTGTGTCATTTTACAATGCTGTAGGGTGAACCAAACACACTCACTGGCCAGATTCAGCCCCTGTGGCCTCCACAGCCCCCAGTGGTCAACGTTACTTTAAAACTCAGGGTCGGGCCGGGCGCGGTGGCTCATGCCTGTAATCCCAGCACTTTGGGAGGCCGAAGCGGGGGGATCACGAGGTTAGGAGTTCTATACCAGCCTGACCAACATGGTAAAACCCCAACTCGAAAAATAAAAATAAAAAAACTCAGGGTTGTTCTCCCATTTGGCTGCCTCTTCTACCCCCATCAGACTCCAACAACTGACCTAATCTCTCTGTCTTCAGGATACTCGGGAATATGAAGTTTCCATCTGAACCCCAAGACTACAGCTGCAGGACCCAGGACGCCCCTCCCCTCCTCATTCGGGGCAGGGAGAAGTATGGGACCGGTCTCTGCCTCCTGGCTGCCCTCCTCCCTGGCTGTGTAAATAGTCTCCCCGTCCCACGAGGGGGCTTTGATGGCCCTGGAGATCCTACAGTAAATAAACCAGCATCCTGCCGCCCAAAGCCGCCTCTTCTCAGTTGCCAAATGAGGGGCCTGCCCCCCACCCTACTGGCTTTTGGATCCTGGGAGGGGAACTCTGCTCCCCTGCAAATCTTGCGGCCCCTCTTGCCCAGGGCACCCCTCAGTGACTGTCCCCGATAGCTCTACTGTTCCCTTGGCCACGAAGGCCCCCCAACTCCCGTATGCCCTGGCCCTGGGCCTGACTCCGGCCAGGAGGGTCAGAAGAAGGATGAAGGGGAGAGCTGGGACAAGGCCCTGCCCCCTTCCTGCCATCTCTCCGCCCCACAGTCTCTCCACCTTTGCTTCTGAATTCTTGTTTTTGAGCAATAAACAGAAAATCGCCACTTGTAATTGAGCCGGTGGGGTGTGGGAAGGTGGGTCCCGAGCTCTCAGTGACCACCTCTCTGGAGAGAGGGCTGGGGAAAGGGGACCAATTTGAAAAAAAGAGGGAAATGCAAAAGTGGGCAGAGGGCAGTGTCCGGGGGTGGGGGCCTGGCCTGGGGTCAAAAAGCCTGGCTGCAGGCTCAGCCTCTGTGAAGCCCTCCCTGCCACCAGCCCCACTCCGGGCCACAGTGGCCTCTCCACCAGACCTTGACCTTGTCAGCCTCTTCCAGCTGGGAGAGAACTGAGAGGAGCCACTCCTCTTCTCTTACTGCTGGGCAGGAGGCAAACAGCTTTCAATTTCTTTCTTTTTAGAAACAAGGCCTAGCTCTGCCAGCCAGGCTGCAGTGCAGTGGTGGGGTCACAGCTCACTGCACCCTCAAACTTATTCTCTCGCCTGAGTTTCCTGAGTAGCTGGGACTACAGGTGCAAGCCACTGTGCCTGCCTAATTTTTAAATGTTTTTTAGAAATAGAGATCTTGCTATGTTGCCCAGACTGCTCTCAAACCCCTAGCCTCAAGCAATCCTTCCTTGACTTACCAAAGTTCAGGGATTACAGGCATTAGCCACCAAGCCTGGCTTTTCAATCTGTTTTATGACCAGTTTGCTTAAAATTCAACCCCCTTTGGAGAATTTTTGTATCCATTCAAGTACACCATTTCTTCCCCGCCACCCCAACCTGTTTAGCATTTTAGGCGTATCTGTGACCCATATACCAATTTGAGCTTTATATCCTTGGGGGTGGCCTTTTCCACTTTTTTTTTTTTTTTTT
>NW_016108044.1:535614-539478 GCF_001604975.1 Cebus imitator
ATGTTGGTCAGGCTGGTCTTGAACTCCCAACCTCAGGTGATCCGCCCACCTTGGCCTTCCAAAATGCTGGGATTACAGGAGTAAGCCACTGCACCCGACCCACTATATCTATTTTTGAAACTTATCAGGAATTTATAGCCTGTTTGTCTAAAAAGTTTTTCTCCAAATTAACTAAATTTTATGTAATTAAAAAAAATTTTTGTTGTTGTTGAGACAAGAGTCTTGCTCTGTCGCCCAGGTGGGAGTGCAGTGGCTTCGTCTCCACTCACTGCAACCTCCGCTCCCTGGGTTCAAGTGATTCTCCTGCCTCAGCCTCCCAAGTAGCTAGGATTACAGGCGTGCACCACCACACCTGGCTAATTTTTGTATTTTTAGTAGAGACAGGGTTTCCCCATATTGGCCTGTCTGGTCTCAAACTTGTGACCTCACGTGATCCACCTGTCTTGGCCTCTCAAAGTGCTGGGATTAAAGGTGTGAGCCACCACACCCAGCCTATGTAATTTTTAAAAAATTATTTTTTGAGTTGGAGTTTTGCTCTTGTCACCCAGGCTGGAGTGCAATGGCATGATCTTGGCTCACTGCAACCTCCATCTCCTGGGTTCAAGTGATTCTCCTGCTTTGGCCTCCCAAGTAGCTGGGATTGCAGGCACCCACCACCAGGCCCAGCTAATTTTTATGTTTTTAGTAGAGAGTGGATTTTGCCATGTTGGCCAGGCTGGTCTCAAACTCCTGATCTCAGGTGATCCGACCACCTTAGCCTCCTAAAGTGCTGGGATTACAGGTGTGAGCCATGGCGCCTGGCCTAATTAAAATTTTATATTTAAATGCAATTAAACATTTTTAGGACACTTGAAAGGATGGTGAAATATCCAGAAAGGGGTGGACTTTTAGGAGAACATGGGGCAAACTGCTCTCAATAACAGCAAGCACTTTGTATGCATTATATTGTTTTTTTTTTCTTTTTTTTCCAAGATGGAGTTCTGCTCTTTCGCCCAGGCAGAAGTGCAATGGCGCAATCTCGGTTCACTGCAACCTCCACCTCTCAGGTTCAAGCAATTTTCCTGCCTCAGCCTCTCTAGTAGCTGGGATTACAGGCGCCCACCACAATGCCTGGCTAATTTTTGTATTTTTAGTAGAGACGGGGCTTCACTATGTTGGCCAGGCTGGTCTCGAACTCCTGACCTCAAGTGATCTGCCCACCTCGGTCTCCCAAAGTGCTGGGATTTCAGGCGTGAACCACCACGCCTGGCCTACGTTGTTTTTTTCTTTAGAGACCATGTCTCTGTTGTGCAGGCTGGAGTACAGTGGCACCATCATAGCTCACTGCAGCCTCAACCTCCTAGGCTCAAGTGATCCTCCAGTCTTAGCCTCCTGAGCAGCTGGGATTACAGGTGTGCTCCACCACACCTAACTAACTTGTTTACTTTTTTAGAGATGGGGCTTACTCTGTTACCCAAGCTGGTCTTGAACGCCTGGCCTCAAGTGATTCTCCTGCCTCACTGTCCAGTGTGTCCCTGGGATGACAGGCATGAGCCACCATGTCCGACTGCATTTTGTCTTTAACTCTTCAAAGGACCCTATGGGACAGGGATCATTTATTAATCCCATTTTTCAGATAAGGAAACTAAGGCCCAGAGATGGGAATTGACTTCCTCAGGAGGCTCCAATAAATGGCCAAACTTAGTGCAGTTTGCATTTAGCAATGCAAATACTAAATGCTAAAATGAATTAAGTATCTGCATTGCCAAATGCAAACTGCACGAAGCCTTCTGGCTAGTAATGGGTGTGGTATGTTCTCACAGGCATGAAGCCTGAAGCTCAGATAGGAGAGACCGTAGCTCAGTGCCCCCAGCCCCACTGGTGGTGGCAGAGGTGGCTCCTCAGAAGCAAGAGGAGTCCTGCCAGATGCCACAGGCCTAGACCTTGAGGTGCTGGAGTGTGGCCAGGACGCTGGATTTGGACCCATAAGCTCATCTGTGTCAACAGGCCGGGCATGGTGGTTCACACCAGTAATCCCAGCACTTTGGAAAGCCGAGGCAGGAGGATCATTTGAGGCCAGGAGTTCAAGACCAGTCTGGGCAACACAATGAGACCCTGTCTCTATAAGTTTTTTTTTTTTTTTGAGACAGAGTCTCACTCTGTCGCCAGGCACCAGGCTGGACCAGTGCAGTGGTGCAATCTCGGCTCACTGTAACCTCTGCCTCCCGGGTTCAAGCAATTCTCCTGCCTCAGCCTCCTGAGTAGCTGGGACTATAGGCGCGCACCACCACACCCAGCTAATTTTTGTATTTTAGTGGAGACAGGGTTTCACTATATTGGCCAGGATGGTCTTGATATTTTTGACCTCGTCATCCGCCCACCTCGGCCCCCAATTTTTTTTTTTTTTTGAGATAGAGTCTCGCTTTGTTGCCCCAGGCTGGAATGCAGTGGTGCAATCTCAGCTCACTGCAGCCTCCGCCTCCCAAATTCAAGTGATTCTCTTGCCTCAGCCTCCTGCGTGGCTGGGATTTTAGGTGCGTACCACCACACTAGGCTCATTTTTTGTATTTTTAGTAGAGACGAGGTTTCACCATATTGGCCAAGATGGTCTCAAATTTCTGACCTTGTAATCCACCTGTCTCGGCCTCCCAAAGTGCAGGGATTACAGGTGTGAGCCACCGCACCCGGCCACCAATTAAAAAAAAAAAAAAAACACTCCAATCATATGCCCACATCCAGCATCCACATCTGGGAAAAAAAAAGGACCCTCTCCTGCACCTCTACCCCAGAGAAACCACACCGGAGCACTGCATGAGCTGGGGGAAGGGAGGATCCCTGTCTCTTTATTAAAGCCTTTCATTCCTGGTGGTGTCCTTGCTGGCTGAGGCTGGTGGGTCCGGTGATGAATCCAGAGAACTTTGACGGCTTCAGGATGATACTGCTTATGACCACGAGGTCCCCGCAAACGGAAGTGGTTAACGAGCGGCAAAAGAGGAGTTTTGAGGCATGTTCTAGGGATAAAAGGGGGAAGCATGAGAGGCCAGGAGCATCAAAGAGGGGCGGGCTCATCTTCCAAACAGGCAGTTAGGAAGAGCTCCATCAAAGAGACAAGAGCCTTTTCACTCTTTAGACCCGAGGCTCATGTCTTTTTTATTTTTCTCGAGACAGGGTCTCCCTCTGTCAGCCAGGCTAGAGTACAGCACAATCATATCTTCCTGCAGTCTCAACCTCCTGGGCTCCAGTGATCCTCCCACCTCAGCCTCCGGAGTAGCTGGGACCACAGCTGTGCACCACCATGCCTGGCTAATTTTTTTTTTTAATATATATATTTTTATTGCACTTTAGGTTCTGGGGTACATGTGCAAAACATGCAGGATAGTTGAATAGGTAAATATATGGCAATGTGATTTGCTGCCTCCATCCCCCTGCCACCTGTATCTGGCATTTCTCCCCATGTTATCCCTCCCCAACCTCCCTACCTCCCGCTGTCCCTCTCCTATTCCCCCTCAACAGACCCCAGTGTGTGATACTCCCCTCCCTGTGTCCATGTGTTCTCATTGCTCCACACCCGCCTATGAGTGAGAACATGTGGTGTTTGATTTTCTGTTCTTGTGTCAGTTTGCTAAGAATGATGGTTTCCAGATTCATCCATGTCCCTACAAAGGACATGAACTCATCATTTTTCATGGCTGCATAGTATTCTATGGTGTATATGTGCCACATTTTCCTTGTGCCCAATGATGGGCATTTGGGTTGGTTCCAGGTCTTTGCTATTGTAAACAGTGCCGCAATGAACATACGTGTCTTTATAATAGAATGATTTATAATCCTATGGATGTATACCCAGTAATGGGATTGCTGGATGCCCAGCTAATTTTTTTTTTT
>NW_016108044.1:539703-549561 GCF_001604975.1 Cebus imitator
TTGACCAGGATGGTCTCGATCTCTTGACCTCGTGATCCACCCGCCTCGGCCTCCCAAAGTGCTGGGATTACAGGCTTGAGCCACCGCGCCCGGCCCCCAGCTAATTTTTTAAACCTCGATAGCAGGAACTCTGTTTTGCTCACTGCAACACCCCAGCCCTCAAGCAGTGCTGGCACATAGTAAGTGCTTAATTTTTATTTTATTTTTTTGAGACAGAGTCTCACTCTGTGGCCCAAGCTGTAATGCAGTGGCACGATCTCGGCTCACTGCAACCTTCGCCTCCTGGGTACAAGCTATTCTCTGCCTCAGCTTCCTGAGTAGCTAGGATTACAGGCGCGTGCCACCACAACTGCCTAATTTTTTGTTTTGTTTTTGCTTTGATCGGTTTTGAGACGGAGTCTTGCTCTGTGGCCCAGGCTGGAGTGCAGTGGTGTGATCTTGGCTCACTGCAACCTCTGTCTCCCAGGTTCAAGCGATTCTCCTGCCTCAGCCTCCTGAGTAGCTGGAATTACAGGCCCGCACCACCACACCAGCTAACTTTTATACTTTTAGTCGAGACAGGGTTTTACCCAGCTGACTAGGCTGCTCTTGAACTCCTGACCTCGTGATCCGCCCACCTCGGCCTCTCAAAGTACTGGAACACAAAGTGCTGGGACTGCAGGTATGACCTACTGCACCCAGCAGAAAATGATTTCTTTAGGTGCTACCTCCTTCAAGAAGCTGCATGGCTCCTCGCCCTCCTATCCAAATCGAGGCTGGGGTAAGAGTACAATCTCACTGCTTCCATTTCTATTATGGAAACGTATCCATACTGTATTGTAATTGGCCATTTCCTTGTCTGTCCCCACACTGAAGTGTGACCTCTTCAAGGGCTGAGACTGTATCATTCATTTTTGTGTCTCAAGTGCCTAAGACAGGGCCCAACATATAGTGCAAACTCAAAAGGTTTGGTTAATATCAAATAGCCTTGGCATCCACGGACCCTGCATGTACCTTTTCGTGAGGGGCTGGCAGGAGGTGTGACTTGGTGCGGGTACGGTTTCTGTCCGAGCTGGAGATAGTGGAAGAGAAAGGAGAGGGCTGAGAATTCTGAATTTGAGGATCAGGGCAGGAGAGAATGGAAGTACACAGTTCAAAAATCCCCCTGCCCTGCTGGGATGTTGTGAAACCCCGCTCTCTCCCCTCCAGGCTCCTCATTTCTCTCCCTGGACAAAGAGCATCTCCCTAGAAGCCTCACTCACCGGGTGTCTGTGCCTCGGGTCTTGGTGAAGAATGCTGGAAATAGAGGCCCCAGTCAGAGAAAGGACTATCCCCATGGCCAGGAAGAGAACGTGGCCAGGGCAGATGGGGCTAAGGGAGTTCTCGGCCAGTAGTGAGGAGTGCGCACTGGGTTAGCGGGTGAGGGGGCGCTTTGCAGGTCCTAGAGCTGGCTGTGAGAGGGGCGAGATGGGCACAGATTTCTGGAGGGCTCAGCTAGGGGTGGGAGGGCTCAGGGGCTGGAACTAGGCATGGGGGGAGGGGGCGGCGCTTCTCTAGACAGTGATCCTGAGGCAGGGGGTTACCCTGTGTGGATATCTGAGTCGCTTGGTCTTGTGTCTGCTTTTTTTTGATGGGCACAGGGTTCAAATGGCAGCAAGCCATAAATAAAGCCTCCTCCGTGAGTTCTGCACTGATCCGGGACAGGTATTCCTCAGAACGAGATAACGAAGCCTGGGAAAGGAGAAGGCGGAGGGGTTCAGCCCGGGAGCTCCCATATGGGAGTGCTGGGTGTGGGAGCTCCCACATGGGAGTGCTGGGTGTGGGAGCTCCCGGGCTGGGACCTCTGGGTCCAAGGAGCTTGGTCTTGGAGTACTGGGCCTTGAGATTTAGCTAGAAGGCTCTGGATCTGGGGGAGGTGGATTGGGGGGTGTTGCAGAATCAGGGCCTAGTGCTGAGGGCTATGGGTCTGGGCTTCAGGACTCAGCGTTGAGGTTAGAATCTCAAGGCTAACGGCTCAGACCTGGGACGGGCACCTCTGCCTGGGAGGCCTTCACTTCCTTACACTCCCACCTCTACGGTCCCCTGCAGCGCTCACCGAACCTCCTCTCGAGGAGGGTGCAGCTTGAGACGGCCAGCTGTCCTTCTTCTCCCCCTCATTCCCCATCGGAGTGGACGCCATCCCCCTGGAAACAGTGGAGGCCTGAGAAACCGGCCCGCTTTCCCCAGAACTCATTCCATCTCTCAAGAAAAAAAAATGTTGCCTTATATCTTCAGGAGAGAGGGGACCTCCCACACCCCCCCCCACCCCTTCGCCCGGTGGGGCCTCGCCTTCCTTCTTCCCTCCCAAGCCCTTTCCCAAGCCAAGGCAGCCAACTTGCCGCCCCAGACCTGGCAGATGGGTGGCAACCTTGGGCTACTCGGCAGAAGGGGAGACGGGAGGCCTAAGGACCTCTGGTATAGGTCGCGGAGGACAGGGAATGGGAGATGGGGAGGAAGGCTGGAAAAGGGGGAGCCGGCTCCGTGTTGCTACCGGCCGCTATAAACCCTCGGGATCTGCGGAGGCTCCGCAGCCTCGTTGCTAGGAGATCAGGGGTTCTAGAACTAAAGACAGAGACATTTCCTAGCGCGCCCCGTTTGGTCCTCCAGCCTCCCCTCCATACCCCTCCAGCTGCCTCCTTGGGGGCAGTGACCCCAAAAACCAGAGGATTGAGAAGCTTGAGAGGATGACGTAGGGGTGGAGCCTGCGACCTAATCCTCCCACCACAAGGGGCAAGCGAGAAGCAACCCGGCGGCAGGGCGATCTGGAGCCTCTCTAGCCACCTGGAGCCTGAGAGAGCAAAGGCGGCTGGAGACTTAGGGGGCGGGGAGAACAGTGCGGGCTGCACCAAAACTCCTGACTTCTCGGGCGTGCAAAGACTCAGGAGGGGGGAATTTTATCGCTTTATCGTTGTCTCAGGAAGTTACATCCTCCTCAAAAGAAAAATCAGAGATTTTTACTGGCCTCCTTCTCTTTTGTGCTTTCCTTTTCCTTCCCTACCTTTGCTCGACGTCGATAATTCCTTCCTCCGTCTCCCCTTCTGCCTTTTGGTACGAGCCAAGGGAGAGGGGCGGAGGGAAGAAAGGGAAGAGGAAGCAGACAGGTCTTAAAGGGGCCACAACTATTTCTTAAAGCCTTTTTTTCCTCTCTCCAATTTTGCCACGACTGGCCCGGAGGACGAGGTTCCCGGAAGCCCCGCGCATCTGGAGCAGCGGTGACCGCAGCTGGAGGCGGGAGCGTCTGCGGGGCGGGCGGAGGCTAGGGGGCTGCAGGTCAGAAGGGCGGGCTGCGCGCGCCCCCTGCGCCCGGCTAGCCTTGGGGCCGACCCGTGCTCCCGACTGCTGCCGGCTTCAGCATCTGGGGCCGGGTGAGGGCGGCGGGGTCCAGGGCGCAAGTGGCTCGGTCTATGCTCCGGGCCGGAGGCTGAGGCCGCGCGGCGAGGCCAGGACAGCGCTGGCATCTCCAGCGCGGTCCCGGGGCGGCAAGGGGGGCGCCGCGATGTCAGAGGAAAATATCTTCTTGTTCGTGCCCAACCTCATCGGTGAGTGCTGCCCGGTGCCCCGGATCGGACGGGAGGGCCAGGGGCCTTGGCGGGCTCCCTGATCCCGCCCTGTCTCCCCGCGTCCTATTCCAAGGTTATGCCCGGATTATCTTCGCCATCATTTCTTTCTACTTCATGCCCTGCTGCCCCCTCACGGCCTCTTCCTTCTACCTGCTCAGCGGCCTGCTGGACGCTTTCGATGGACACGCTGCTCGCGCTCTTAATCAAGGTGACAGACACCCCTCCCAGCCAGCCTTGGGGCCCAACAACCCCCTGCCCCGTTCCCCTGCCTCCTTGGGACCTCAGGGTCAGAGGGCTGTCATTCTCATCTCTGAAAAAAGCAGAACAGGATGGTCTGAGGTTTTTGTTTTGTTTTTTGTTTTTGAGACAGGGTCTCGCTCTGTCATTTAGGCTGGAGTGCAATGGCGCGATCATGGCCCTCTGCAGCACCCATCTCCTGGACTCAAGTAATCCTCCCACCTCAGCTTCCTGAATAGCTGAGACAACAGGCACTTGCCACCACACCTGGCTAATTTTTAAACTTGTGTAGAGACTGGGTCTTGCAGTGTCGCCCAGACTGGTCTCCAGCTCCTGGCCTCAAGCGATCTTCCTGCCTTGCTCCCAAAGTGCTGCGCCCAGCAAGAATGGACTGATTTTGTAGCAAAAAGGATTTAAGCTAGCTCTTGAGAACTCACTGCTTGTGAGAAGTGTGGATCAGCAAGACATGACATGGCCGTGGTGCTGCTGAAGATATCTCTGAATACAAGTCCATTTAATCAGTCACAGTGGCTCACGCCTGTAATCCCAGCACTTTGGGAGGCGGAGGCAGGTGGATCACGAGGTCAGGAGTTCGAGACCAGCCTGGCCAACATGGTGAAACCCCGTCTCTACTAAAAATACAAAAATTTGCCAGGCATGGTGGCCTGTAATTCCAGCTACTCAGGAGGTTGAGGCAGGAGAATCTCTTGAACCCAAGAGGCAGAGGTTGCAGTGAGCTGAGATTGCGCCACTGCACTCTAGCCAGGGCAACAGAGGGAGACTCCATCTCAGGGGTGGGGGTGGGGGTGGGGGGTGGGGGGTGGGAGTCCATTCAACAGGCGTTTACTGGAGGCCTACTGTGTGCCCTGCATAAGCAGTTGGGTCCAGAAGGCATGTGTAGAGGGAGGATGGAGAAGGAAGGGTGATGGCTTCTAGAGGGTTGACAAATTTTTTCTTTTTTTTTTTTGAGATGGAGTTTCTCTCATGTTACCCAGGCTGGAGTGCAGTGGCGCGATCTTGGCTCACCGCAACCTCCGCCTCCTGGGTTCAGGCAATTCTCCTGCCTCAGCCTCCTGAGTAGCTGGGATTACAGGCACGCACCACCATGCCCGGCTAATTTTTTTTTTTGTATTTTTAGTAGAGACGGGGTTTCACCGTGTTGACCAGGATGGTCTCGATCTCTTGACCTCGTGATCCACCCGCCTCGGCCTCCCAAAGTGCTGGGATTACAGGCTTGAGCCACCGCGCCCGGCCTCTTTTTGTTTTTTGAGAGAGTCTCATTCTACTGCCCAGGCTGGAGTGCTGTGGTGCAATCTTGGTTCACTGCAACCTCCACCTCCTGGGTTCAAGTGGTTCTCCTGACTCAGCCTCCTGAGTATCTGGGATTATAGGCACACACCACCACACCCGGCAAATTTTTTGTATTTTTAGTAGAGACGGGGTTTCACCATGCTGGCCAGGCTTGAGCTCCTGACCATGTGATCTGCCCACCTCAGCCTCCCAAAGTGCTGGGATTACAGGCATGGGCCACCACACCTGGCTAATTTTTTAATCTGTTCTCCAGACCCACTTCTAAGGCTTCTCCTGAGGCATCAAGTTTCTTGGTCTAGCCCTGGAGTCTTGGTTCTGGGGCTGATGAGTTGCAGACACAGCTTTCCTTTCTCCTACCCTGTTCCCTCCACTCTCAGGCCTTCTTAGTCCATGTCATGGTGACCTTTGCCCACTGACCTCACACAGAGCCTGTTTTCCAGCCTGTGTTCCTCCCCAGGCTGGTGGACACTTTGAGTCTTCACTTACACCCTGGATCAGAGTGATAAACCAAATATGGGCACTTGTCCTGCGTCCACTGTACCCTAACAGCCCCTGCCCATTTAATAGCCCCTATCTTCCAGGAACCCGGTTTGGGGCCATGCTGGACATGCTGACGGACCGCTGCTCCACCATGTGCCTGTTGGTCAACCTGGCCCTGCTTTACCCTCGGGCCACGCTGTTCTTCCAGCTCAGCATGAGTTTGGATGTGGCTAGTCACTGGCTGCACCTTCACAGGTGTGTGGCGATTCTGGGGGCCTTGGCCAGTTGGAGACACTACAGTGGGGCGGGGGAGCCTAGATGGAAGGGTGTCTGGGATGGCATTAGGCGTCCTGGGAGGGGTCCTTTTTAGCTCCGCTTTGTCGAAGGGCCCCAGGCAAACCTGTCTTAGAATCAGCTTCAGCCATGTTTACAGTTGCATTAAGCAATTCTTAGGACTCTTCCAGCTGGATATTTTAGGATTCCAAATAGGTGACAGCTTGCAGAAAGGGGCATGGGGGCTTTTGAATGTGGCATTTAAAGCCTGATTCTACCCTCAGATAGCTAACTGTGGCTTTGGGCAGGATACTGGTCCTTAGCCATGCCCAGTTTTCCACCCATACAATAGGGGCTAACGTGATGATCAGATGCAGGGTAGTGGTCATAAAGCTCGGGGGTTCTCCTGTTTTCTCCCCAAGTTCTGTGGTCCGAGGCAGTGAGAGTCACAAGATGATCGACCTGTCTGGGAATCCAGTGCTTCGGATCTACTACACCTCAAGGGTGAGTGTTTCCTACACGCCCCACCCCTCATACTCTTGGCTGTGGGAAGTCCTGGGCTGAACCCTGGCCCTAGGCTAGGAGAAGGCACAGAGCAGGGTCTGCCCAGTCCCTCCAGGAGGAGGGGCTGTAAGCTTAAGCGTGGAGGAAGAGAATTGGTTGTGGGGGTGCCTGTGTGAATTACTCCAGGGAGCAAGTATGAGGCCTGCGGAAGAGGAGGGAGTGAGAGGCGGGAGGGAGATAAAGCCAGAGAGGTCTGCAGGACTGGACTGTGGACTTGATTCCAGGAACACAGGCAGCCTCTGAAAGGATTTTTAAAAAGCTAAGTAATGGCTGGGTGTGGTGGCTCACGCCTGTAATCCCAGTGCTTTGGGAGGCGGAGGTGGGAGGATTGCTTGACAAGGTCAGGAGTTTGAGACCAGCCTAGGCCACAAAGTGAGACTGTTTCCACACACACACAAAAATCGAATTAGCTTAGCCAGGCACAGTGGTGCACGCCTATCGTCTCTACTTAAGGTGGAAGGATCGAGTGAAACCAAGAGGTTTTTTTTTTTTTTGAGAGACATGCTGTGTCACTCAGGCTGGAGTTCAGTGGCACGTTATTGGCTGACTGCATCCTTCATCTGCTGGGTTCAAGCAATTCTTGTGCCTCAGCCTTCGAGTGGCTGGGACTATAGGCGCACACCACCACGCTCAGCTAATTTTTTGTATTTTTAGTAGAGAGGGTTTTCGCCACGTGGCCAGGCTGGTCTCAAACTCCTGACCTCAGGTGATCTGCCTGCCCCAGCCTCCCAAAGTGCTGGGATTACAGGCGTGAGCCACTGCGCCCAGCTGAAACCGGGAGTTTTGAGGCTGCAGTGCTATGATCATACCACTGCATTCCAGCCTGGATGACAGAGCGAGACCCTGTCTCTAAAAAAGAAAAAAAAAAGAAGCAATATGCTGAGATCGTACTCTCCTTAGTGCTGGGGGACGGGGGTGGCACACGCCTGCCTCTTGGTAACTTAGCCTGTTTGCTGTGTGTGCAGCCTGTCCTGTTCACCTTGTGTGCTGGGAATGAGCTCTTCTACTGCCTCCTCTACCTGCTCCATTTCTCTGAGGGACCTTTAGGTAGGAGATGAGGGGCTGGGCAGAAGGATGGGAGGGGGCTCTGGCCTGCCCAGGGAGACGAAGGCCCCCTCCTTCGGTCCCCGAACTTCCCTGCTGCCTTCCTGCAGTTGGCTCCGTGGGGCTGTTCCGGATGGGCCTCTGGGTCACTGCCCCCATCGCCTTGCTGAAGTCACTCATCAGCCTCGTCCACCTGGTCACAGCTGCCCGCAACATGGCTGCCCTGGACGCAGCAGACCGTGCCAAGAAGAAGTGACGCTGGAGCCCCCAGTCCTGGCTGCCGACCTGCCCTGGGAGTCTCGCTGTGCCACACGGCTCCCCACCCCCTGCCAGGAGGTCCCAGTCTCACGCCTTCCTCATGTGTTGTCCTACCTGCTGGGATGGGGGTCAGCCTCTCTTTAGTGACGTCACGTACTCTGGGATCTTGAGGACTGGGCCCACCCCTGGGATCCCCAGGGAGGATACGCAGGAGGCCCCATCCGTATAGGCGGTGCTCCTGGGGTGCCAGGACCAGGTACTGTCACACCCTGCCGGCTCAGCCCTGGAGTGTGAGATGCTAGGGATGCTTGAGTGAGGGAGATGGTATGGGGACTGGGTTTCCCAAAAGCAGGGGAATCAGACCTCTGCCCCCAGCCAGAGCAAGCCTGGGGCACCATGCTCGGGAGGGAAGAATCCGTCCACAGCCTTCCCCTTTGTTGGCGCCTCTGTCTTGCCTACCTTGGTCCTGGAAGCCTTGATTATAAAGGCGGGAACTTCACTATTCGACTTGCTTACTTTCAGACATTCTTGGCTCAGGGCCTGGGTTGAGGGAGCTTCAGGAAGGATGTCCATCTGGGTGCTTTTCCTCCAATTTGCTGGCTGGCTTCTCCATCTGTCCACAGTGACCTCAGAGAGAGGCCACTCACGCTCATGCGTTGTCCCCACCGCCCACTTGTTTCATGTCACTGTCCACATGTATTTATATTCTTGATATTTTCTACCCTCACTAGAATGTAAACTCCATGAAGGCAGACTTTTCTCGTTCCCTTCTCTATCTCTAGAATAAGACCAACCTGAACCTGGCATATAGTAGCTGCTTAATAAATATTCATCTGTCAATTAGTTGGTTTGTCAGAACGTGTCCTTAGACCACCTGTAGAATATTTCTATTTCTCTTTTTTTGTTGTTTTCTTTTTTTTAGAGACAGAGTCCTACTCTGTCACTCAGGCCAGTGGTATAGTCCTAGCTCACTGCAGCTCCAAACTCCTGGCCTTCAAGTCATCCTCCGGCCTTAGCCTCCCAAAGTGCTATTATTACAGGCCTGAGCCACTGAGCCTGGCTGGATATTTCTTTAAATGCAACTTTGAGCCAGGTGCAGTGGCTCACATCTGTGATCCCAGCACTTTGGAAGGCCAAGTTTGGGTGGATTGCTTGAGCGCAGATGAAGACCAGCCTGGGCAACATGGTGAAACCCTGTCTCTACAAAAAATACAAAAATTAGCAAGGTGTGGTGGCATGCACCTGTGGTCCCAGCTACTCAAGAGGCTGAGGTGAGAGGAGAGCTTGAGCCTGGGAGGCAGGAGGCAGAGGTTGCAGTGATACGTAATGGTGCCACTCCAGGCTGGGGGCCAGGGCCAGACAGTATCAACAACAAAAAGCAACTTCAGCCCATCTCGGAGGCTTATGACTGGCCTGTAATCCCAGCACTTTGGGAGGCTGAGATGGGAGAATCATTTGAGCCCAGGAGTTTGAGACCAGCCTGGGCAATATTGCCAGACCCCGTCTATACCAAAAATATATATATATGAATTAGGTGTGGTGGTGTGTGCCTTAGTCCCAGCTACTAGAGAGGCTGAAGTGAGAATTGAATGAGCCTGGGAGGTCAAGGCTGCAGTGAGCCAAGATTGTGCTACTATACTCCAGCCTGGGCAACAGAACAAGATGTCTCAAAAAGTAAAATAAATGCAAGTTCTTGGATCCTGCAGCAGACCTTCAGAGTTGGAAGCTCTAGGGATGGACAGCTGGACGAGATGGCTTACACCTGTAATCTGAGCACTTTGGGAGGCCGAGGCAGGTGGATCACCTGAGGTCGGGATTTCCAGACCAGCCTGAGCAACATGGAAAAACCCCGTCTCTACTAAAAATAAAAAATTTGGCAGGGGTGGTGGCACGTGCCTGTAATCCCCACTACTTGGGAGGCTGAGGCAGGAGAATCGCTTGAACCTGGGAGGTGGAGGTTGTGGTGAGCCAAGATAGTGCCACTGCACCCCAGCCCAGGCAACAAAAGCAAAACTCCATCTCAAGAAACAAAACAAACAAACAAAAAATCTTTTAATAGTTCTTTCACCAAATGTTTCATTGAGAAACTCAATCATCTAGACTTGCCATTCAA
>NW_016108044.1:549593-550684 GCF_001604975.1 Cebus imitator
TGAACCCAGGAGGCGGAGGTTGCGGTGAGCCAAGATAGTGCCACTGCACCCCAGCCCAGGCAACAAAAGCAAAACTCCATCTCAAAAAAAAAAAAAAAAAAAAGAAGCTCCCAGAAGCCTGCAACTTCAGTGCTGGGGGATTCTTCCAGTAATGTTGAGAAACACTGTTCCCTGTCTGTGGGCTCCTGTTAAATATACTAGGCATTGTTCTGGGCATCTATCCCCTACCATCTGTGGTTTTAAACTACGGTATCGTAGGCCAGACTGTGCTAGGGGTTCTTTGCAGATGTTACTCATTCTATCTGCATAATAGCTTAGCCAAGTGGCCCGAGAAGCCCCCGAGTCCGGGAGAACGGAAATTTACCAGACATGTACTGAGTCTCAACTCCTGTGCTAGGCCCAGGGGAGTCACTGGGTACTGGGTGGCTGCTTCCCCTACAATATCACAGGAAAGTGCTCATTGAGGATGGGATTAGAATACACACAAGACCTGACTTAGGGTTTGGTGAAAGGACTGGGTATCCTGTGTAGAAGGCTGGTAGGCATGGGAGAGGAAAGCGTTAGTGCAGAGGAGATTGCTTCTTAGCTGAGGGAACAGCATGGGAAGGCAGGGAGGCCAGAGAGGCCCCTGGGTTCTGCAGCTCTTTCTCCTTCCTATCAGCTCTTCCTCCAGCACGGTGGGGCCTCTGAGCACTCTCCATCCCCAGAGCACGGAGCCCTCAGCCCTCCTGGGTCTCGTGTCCCTGACTGGCTCCCAGGCTCCTTGGTTCTAACCATTTACAGTGACATCAGAAATTGGAACAGATCGAGGCTGGCGCAGTGGCTCACACCTGTAATCCCAGCACTTTGGGAGGCCAAGGGGGTGGATCATTTGAGGTCAGGAGTTGAAGACTAGCCTGGCCAACATGGTGAAATCCCATCTCTACTAAAATAAAAAAATTAGCCAGATGTAGTGGTGCACGTCTGTAGTCCCAGCGACTCCAGAGGCTGAGGTGGGAGGATTGCTTGAACCCAGGAGGCAGAAGTTGCAGTGAGCCAAGATCGTGCCACTGCACTCCAGCCTAGCAACAGAGCAAGACTCCCAACTCAAA
>NW_016108044.1:551584-559120 GCF_001604975.1 Cebus imitator
CACCATGTTGACCAGGATGGTCTCGATTTCTTGACCTTGTGATCCACCCGCCTCGGCCTCCCAAAGTGCTGGGATTACAGGCTTGAGCCACCGCGCCCGGCCTCATGCCCTGTTATTTTAAAATTTTTTTGTACAGATGGGGGTCTCACTGTGTTACACAGGCTGGTCTCAAACTCCTGCCTCAAGTGACCTTTCTGCCTTGACTTCTCAAAGTGCTAGAATTACAGGTGTGAGCCACTGTGCCCAGCCCATTTCCATATCTTAACATTCATTTATGGAAAAGGGAAGAGCAGGCATGTGACGTCATTTCCCCTTGCATTTCATTGGTGAGAGCAAATCACATCAAAGGCTGATCGCCAATCAATGTCCATGTGGAGATCTCAAGGCATAGATTGGAAATAAGCCCAGAGCTCTTGGGTGAGGTGAGGGCTGGAGTAATGGATTCTAAGGTCAGTGGTATAGAGACCACCTAAGGTCCTAAGACTGGACAAGAATGTCAGCATGAGAAGGGGGCCTCGGGGAACCCACAAAGGAAAGTCTGAGAGAAGCAAGAAAGAAAACTAGAACAGGTGACATCAGGAAAGCCCAGCATGAGAGGAATGGCCAATTGTGCCAAGTGATGGAGTGGCTGATCAACTACTGCATTTAGCAACGAGACATGACTGGTGGCGCCGAATAGAGCAGCTTCCATAAAGTAAGGGGCAGAGACAGAAGATACCTGGGGTGGGTTTTTTCTTTTGAGTCTGAGTTTTGCTTTTGTTGCCTAGGCTGGAGTGCAATGGCACAACCTCAGCTCACTGCAACCTCCACCTCCCGGGTTCAAGCGATTCTCTTGCCTTAGCCTACCAAGTAGCTGGGATTACAGGGGCCCACCACCACGCCTGGCTAATTTTTGTATTTTTAGTAGAAAGGGGGGTTTCGCTATGTTGGCCAGGCTGGTCTTGAACTCCCGACCTCAGACGATCCATCCACCTCGGCCTCCTGAAGTGCTGGGATTACAGGCGTGAGGCACTGTGCCCAGCCCTATCTGGAGTGGTTTGAAAAGATAATGAGAGATGGGGAATGGAAAGTGAGGCCACAGAGAACTCTGGAAAAATTTGGCTGTGACAGAAAAAGGAGAGGTGGGAGTTGGAGGGGCTCATAGGGTTACAGAGTTGTTTTATATGGACAGAGTAGGCATGTCAATATCCTGATGACGATGCTGCACAGAGAAGAAACTGACGGCATATCAGCTGGGCACAGAGGCTCACACCCGTAATCCCAGCCCTTTGGGAGGCAGAGGCAGGCGGATCACTTGAAGTCAGGAGTTCATGACCAGTCTGGGCAACATGGCAAAACCCCATTACTAAAAATACAAAATTAGCAGGGCATAGTGGTGCATGACTGCAGTCCCAGCTACTTGGGAGGCTGAAGCAGGAGAATCACTTGAACCCAGGAGGTGGAGGTTGCAGTGAGGTGAGATCGCGTCACTGCACTCCAACCTGGGTGACAGAGCGAGACTGTCTCAAACAAAGGGAAAAACAATGATAGCACAGGAGAGGAAGGCGATCAGTGGAGGAACGCAGCCCTCCCTCCTACAGTCCATGGGGAGGAGCTGCGGCTGGGAACAGGAGGGAGGGCAGAGTCCAGATGCCAGCAGTTTGTTAGGTTTGTTGCTGGGAAGGGCCTCCCTACCCAATTTGCTTCTATTTTCTCAAAGAGGTGAGAGAAAGTGGGCAGGGGTGTAGGAGGCTGAGAAGAGAGGTGGTGTGAAGGGTTGTCTCAAAGCAGATCGCACACAAGACAGAGCAGCAGTCAGAGGAGCTGTACCTCCCCCAAAGTTTGTTGCCATGAGTTTAAAATAAGATCAGTCAGCTCCAAGGGGTGTTCCTCCTCCAGCAACATGCAGCTGGTCAGGGGCAGTGCAGAGAGGGAGGGAGGTGGTTTAAGAAGGGATGGGGCTTTTTCCAATAAATATCACAGGGAAGGGAAGATCAAGGAGTTGGGGAGGCTTTTAGGGGGTTGGTTTTAATAGAAACAGGGTCTCCCTCTGTCACCCAGGCTGGAGTGCAGTGGTGTGATCATAGCTCACTGCAGCCTCCAACTTCTGGGCTCAGGCAATCCACTTAGCTTAGCCTCCAGAGTAGCTGGGAACTTGGGTGCATGCCACCACACCTGGCGAATTTTTTAAGAGATGGGGGTCTTGCTATGTTGGCCAGGCTGGTCTCAAACTCCTGGTCTCAAGTGATCCTTGTGCCTTGGCCTCCCAAGGTGCTAAGGTTACAGGCCTAAGTTCCCACACTCAGCCCCTAGGATGTTTTTACTTCCTTGGCAGAGATGGGGTGGGCCTGGCACTTACAACTCTACCTGGCCTGCAAAGGGCTGGTGTACCCAGGCTAACTGCACCTGGATCCTTCTCTCAAATGAGGACCCCTTACTGGTTGTGGGGGAGAGGGTAGAATGAGGGCATCCCTCCCTCATTGTTCCCGAAAAACCCAGACCAGAAGCCCAAGGAGATGCCCAATTCCTACTGCTCTGGGCAAGGTCCTCCTCCCCAACCTGATAGCCCCCTCCCAGGAAGGTACAAGTATACAGCACAGGGTGCCAGCCTGGCATGCCCACTGGTGCTGCCAGCGCTACCAGTAGGGAGCCTCCCCTCTGGGAAGCTGGGCTGCATCTGCCACAGCTGAAGGGTTAGATGCTGAGAGTCCCAGGCAGCTGCGCTCCTGGAGGCCTGGTGGTGAGACGTTGCTAGTGGGGGCCCCATGCCCCTGCCTGTGACATCGTCGCCCCTACCGGGCTCTAGGAAGCCAACAGCTACTCAGTGCACAAAGCTTTGGGGCCACATTCATACTGGGTGACTTCCAGTTCATCATCCCCCTGCCTTGGGGTCCTCTCCCCTTTATAGAGAACAGTCTCCTGCAACTATCTAAATATGTCAGCCAGGCACGGTCACTCAAGCCTGTAATCCCAGCACTTTGGGAAGCTAAGGCAGGTGGATCACCTGAGGTTCAGAGTTCAAGACCAGCCTGGCCAACATGATGAAACCCCATCTCTACTAAAAATACAAAAATTAGCCAGGCATGGTGGCACGCACCTGTAATCCCAGCTACTCAGGAGAATCACTTGAACCTAGGAGGTGGAGGTTTCAGTGAGCAGAGATCACACCATTATGCTCCAGCCTGGGTGACAGAACAAGACTTAGTCTCTAAAAACGAAAAAAAAGATGTCAGGGGCACCTCCCCTCTCCACCATTAAGCTCCCTTGTGACCCCAATTAACATCAGACAAGAGAAAAGCATTTAAATTTTAAATGCCCAAAAACGTCCATTTTATTGGTCAAGGGTGCAGTACAGGCACCACGTGGTTGTCCGCAGGAGCTTTGGGGATCTGAGCAGACTGAAGGGATATCCCCTCCCCGGGGCTGGGCCCACTGACCACCCTTCTGCCCAGGGGCTGACCCTCGGGCCCCATCCCCAGCAGCCCAAACGCCGTGTTGAAGAGGTTGATGGGAGTGGAACCGTCAGTGATGAGGGTTGATTTCAGGCCCAGGGACTGGAGCAGTTTGACCTGGAGGGTGAGAACAGGAGGAAGTTGAGAAGATGGGCGTCAAACCCTGGCTACTTCTCTCAGCTCCTCATCTGCCTCTCTAGGCAGCCAAGCTGCAGAGTTTTTGGGGACTCTCCTTAAGTCAGCTGGTTTGAAGGGTCACCTCTCCTGCATCTGATCACCCTGTTCGACTGCCTTGGACCCTCTTGTCACAGACTGGTGCCCCATCCATTTCCTGTCTCCTCGGGAGCCTCAGCTCACTGCTAGGTCTAGTATAGTGCCTGACATTGATGCAGCGTGACACTGCATAAATGACCGGAGATGCAGGAACAGATTTCTCACCCCTCTTTCCCCCACCCACCATCTTTCCAGATGTTGTGTTTTCCCCCTTGATTCTTCCTTCCTGGTTCCAAGGAAGTCCAGGCTGGTCCTGAAAGCAACACGCCTTCCCCTCCCTGCCTTCCCAACTCTCACCTGCATCTCAGGCCCAGCCACAGCAAGGTCCCTGATGGTGCTGGGGCCCAGGGCCTCTGTCATCTGCTTGAACTTCTTCACCTCCACCTCAGCCAACTGCTGAGCCTTGCTCACCTCCAGCTCCAGCTGGGCCCGGGCATAAACCAGTTCCAGCTCTCGGACCTTCCGCACCCGCTGGAGCTCAGCCTCCTGAAAGGGGAAAAAATCCACCATTCTTTATTTTTTGACCCAGGCTGGAATGTAGATCAGGACTCACTGCAGCCTTGAACTCCTGGGCTCAAAGGAGTCTCCTGCCTCAGCCTCCTGGGTAGCTGGGACTATAGGCACATGCCACTACAGCCAGCCAATTAATATTTTTTTTGTAGAGAGGAGGTCTTGCTGTGTTGCCCGGGCTGGTCTTGAACTGCTCTCAAACTGACCTCAGATGATTCTCCCATCTCAGCCTTCCAAAGTGCTGGGGTTACTGGCATGAGCCACCACACTAGGCCTCTTTTTAAATTTATTTTTATTTACTTATTTTTGAGATGGAGTTTTGTTCTTATTGCCCAGGCTGGAGTGTAGTAGTGCGACCTTGGCTCACTGCGACCTCTACCTCCTGGGTTCAAGTGATTCTCCTGCCTCAGCCTCCTGAGTAGCTGGGATTACAGGTGTGTGCTACCATGCCCAGCTAATTTTTTGTATTTTTAGTAGAGACAGGCTTTCACTATGTTGGCCAGGCTGGTCTTGAACTCCTGACCTCAGGTGATCCATCTGCCTTGGCCTCCCAAAGTGCTGGGATTACAGATGTGAGCCACTGTGCCCAGCCTTGTTTTTATTTTTTAGGGACAAAGTCTTGCTCTGTCACCCAGGCCGGAGTGCAGTGGCAGGATCTCAGCTCACTGCAGCTTCAACCTCCTGGGCTCAAGTGATCCTCCCACCTCAGCCTCCCAAAGTGCTGGGATTGCAGGCATGAGCCACTGTGGTTGGCCAAAGCAGAATCTGAACCCAGATCATCCGACCATCTCCAAAGTCCTCCATCCACTGAATGAATTACTTATCAAGCATGTCAGTCACATGAGACATTCAAATTTTCAGCACCCTTTAGATCACGTGGTCCCTCAGAACTGTCCAGCAAGTCACCCTTACCAGCCAGCTCGAGGGAACTGAGGTAGAGGGATGGAGCTAGAAACATGTAGTCAGTGAGGTGTGAGTCCTGGCTCTTCCACTGTTTAACTAGTGACCTGTGGGGCTCCTGAGCCCAAGCCTCAGCCCCTCATCTACCTACGTTAATGGGATTTTTGTTTAATTGAGATGGAGTCTCACTTCTTTTGCCTAGGCTGGAATGCAGTGGAGTGATCTCAGCTCACTGAACTCCACCTCCTGGATTCAAGCGATTCTCCTGCCTCAGCCTCCCAAGCAGCTGGGATTACAGGCATGCGCCATCACGTCCAGCTAATTTTGTATTTTTAGTAGAGACAGGGTTTCTCCATGTTGGTCAGGCTGGTTTCAAACTCCCAACCTCAGGTGATCCACCCACCTTGGCCTCTCAAAGTGTTGGGATTACAGGGGTGAGCCACTGCACCCAGCCAATTTTTGTATTTTTAGTAGAGACAGGGTTTCACCATGTTGGCCAAGCTGGTCTCGAACTCCTGACCTCAAGTGATCTGCCTGTCTCAGCCTCCCAAAAGTGCTGGGATTACAGGTGTAAGCCACCATGCCCAGCCTCTTAATGGGATTTCAAGCATTAAGTAAGGTCATTCATGTGACGCACACGTGATGCCTGTGCCAAGGTGGCCAGCGCATGAGCGCTCAGCTGCAAACTGGGTGTTCTAATCCTTACCTTCCAGGAATGGAGTCAATGAATCCTACAAGGCAAAGGACTTTGTCAACTACAAAGTACTTGGATAGGGCTTTATGCTGGGGGACCTGGTATCCTACATGGTCTCAGGGACTGGAGGGAATGGGGTTTTCCAGGCCTCAAGGCCACTCCCTTCCTGAGGCATCCCCCCGCCCCACTCACCGTCTCGATGGCCAAGGCCTCTGCTTTCAGCTTGGCCTGCAGCACAGACCCTTCTCCCTCAATCCGGGCTGCCTCTGCACGGGACTCGGCCTCCGCCTTGGCATTCCCGGTGCTCTCCACAGCCATGCTGGGGAGGAAGCAGAGTCAGGTAAGACCTGGGAGACCGCGCAGTCCTCCCACAGCCTTGACTTATGCTGTAGCCACGCACAGGGGCGCACCGTCTTATCCACGCCCCAACCTGGCGTGCTGCCCACCAGCTGCTGTCCCAAGATCCTCAGCCCCTGCCAGTCTCCTCCTTGAGTTCTCAACCCACCTCAGAGCCTCCAGCTCCAAGAGTTCCTTGCGCGCTTTCTCAGCTTCTGACTGGTCCAGGATCTTCTGCCGCTCAAGCCGGCCGCGGGCTTCCTGCTCCAGTCTCTGAGCCTCGTGCCTGGAGGAGACAGAGCGCACGTGACAGGCTGGCATGGGACGGAGCGGGAACAGGAGCGCCAAGGGCAGCGACCACCAACCAAACTGGTGCCTGGGACGGACTCCGGCCCTAGGAGGCACTCCACAAGCAACTCAGCCCAGAATGGTGCGCGCGCCGCAGGCCGGTGTAGTTCTAGGCCTGGCAAATGCAGGCGTCATCGCGGCCCCTGCTTTCACGCCACTTGCCTTCCAATGGGAAAGAAACAAGCACAAAAGGAGGATTTCAAACAGTGACAAGTACTTCGAAGGTAGTAAAGTGGGAGAGACCAGGCAAAGAGGGTGCTATTCAGCTGTGAGAGAAAGAAAAGGACTTCCTAAGGCGGGGAGCTTTGGGCCGAAGCCAGGAGGAGGAGCCTGCCTAGAAGGGAGCTGGGGGCCGGTGGTAGGGGTCGGGGGTGGGGGTGCTTTCTGGGCAGCAGGAACAGCCAGTGCAAAAGGCCTTCAGGTGGGTCCAAGCTGTGCACTGAAGGAGCAGAAGGGACCCAGTGGGGCTGGAACATGTTCCGGAGATGAGGAACATGGAAGGAGGAGGGTGGAAGGCAAATCGGGGGAGGCTGGCTGGACCTACAGGAAGGAGTTTGGGTTTTATCACATGCAAGATGGGAGGCTGCAGGAGCCGCATCTGATACATGTCTTTTCCCCCACCTCCTTTCTCTTTTGAGACAGGGTCTGTCTTCCAGGCCTGTTGCCCAGCCTGGAGTGCAGTGGCACAATCATGGCTCACTGAAGCCCCAAATTCCTGGCTTCAAGTGATCTTCCCGCCTCGGCCTCCCATGGTGCTGGGATTACATGCATGAGCCGGCGCACCCAGCCTGTTTCACATTTTCAGTGGGTCACCTGATCTGTCAGCTAGGGAATAGATCCCTAGGGGTGGGGACGGCAGCAGGCAGTCCATAGGGGACACCAGATTATCCAGGTCCCGGCAGTGGCCTGCCATGGGCATGATGGGTAGCCAGGCTCCCGGCCTCACTCACTTGGCTGCCGCTTCCTGGGAGTTGGTGGTGATCTCAATGGCCAGCTGGACGCTGCGTTGCAGGGCGTCCCGGGTTCTCTGATCCACGGGCTCCA
>NW_016108044.1:560103-565785 GCF_001604975.1 Cebus imitator
AACAAGAGCAAAACTCCGTCACAAAAAAAAAAAAAAAAAAAACATGTGGCAAGCCAGAAACCTGGACCAGGCAGCTGCCCCAGGGGCCTGTGTTCTCAACTATGATGCTATAGTGCCTGGGAATATGTCAGCAGCTGTCTGCCACCAACCAGGCACTGGCTGCTTCCCACTAAGAGGAGAGAGACATGCTTGGGAATCCCAAAAGATTCCTTTTGGAGACAGAATCTTGCTCTGTCGCCCGGCTGGAGTGCAGTGGCATAATCTCGATTCACTGCAACCTCCACCTCCCAGGTTCAAGCGATTCTCCTGCCTCAGCCCCCTGAGTAGCTAAGATTACAGGTGCCCACTACCACATCCAGCTAATTTTTGTATTTTTAGTAGAGACAGGGTTTCACCACATTGGCCAGGCTGGTCTTGACCTCAAGTGATCTGCCTGCCTCAGTCTCCCAAAGTGCTGGGATTACAGGCATGAGCCACCATGCCTAGCTTTTCTTTCCTTTTTTTTTCCCTTCCTTCCTTCAAGACAGGGCCTCCCTCTGTTGTCCAGGCCCGAGTGCAGCGGCACAATCATAGCTCACTGCACCCTCAAATTCCTGGGCACCCTCAAATTCTCCCACCTCAGCCTCCCAAGTAGTTGGGTCTATAGCAGCTACCATGCCGAGCTAGTTTTTAAAATTTTTTTGTAGAGACAGGGTCTCGCTATGTTGCCCAGCCTGGTCTCAAACTTCTAGCCTCAAGCAATCCTCCTGCCTCAACCTCCCAAAGTGCTGGGTTCACAGCGCACCGTCCCTGGTCATGAACACTGTTTCTGAACATGACTTATCTCACCTAATCCTAATAGCTGCCATTGAGCTCTGACCATATTTGGGGCACTGTTCTAATGCTCGTTGCATCCTTTCAACAACTTTGTGAAGGAAGTAATGCTATCTTCTTCATGTTACTGATGGAGAAACTGAGGAAAGCACCCTGTCCCTTGCCCAGGTCCACAGGCTGCAAACAGCAGGGCCAGGGCACAGGCCAGGATGGTCAGTTTCAGAGCATGTGTTCTTACTGCCTGCTGGCACCGCCCACTTCCACTGGGTGTGTCCCTTGCATCTTTTAACAGCCTGGCATTAAGCATTTGGCTGCAGGCACGAAGGGAGCTCAACTGTGTAGTGTCTTGCTACTGGGTCGCCGAGTCCTGATCCCAGGAGGTGAGCCCACGCTTCCCTGTATTTGCGTGACTTCCCGGGTTCCCTCTTGACCTCAGGACTGAAGGAAGTGTCCTGCTCTCATGAGGAGCCCAGCACTTGAGCAGGCACCTCTTTTTCTTGGGGTTCCTGAGCTGCATCCAGCAGGAGCCCTCACCCACTGCTCCCCACTAGGTTTGGTTTGAGACAGGGTCTTGCTCTGTCACCTAGGCTGGAGTACAGTGGGGGCATCATGGCTCACTGTAGCCTGGACCTCCCGGGCTCAAGCGATCCTCCCACCTGAACCTCCCAGAGTGCTGGGATTTCAGTAGTGCACCCCGCGCCTGATCCCTGTTTTTACCAGTTGTAGGCCAGCTGCAATTGCAGCCTGGCATGATCCGCTGTTTCAATGGTGATGACGTCTGTGAAGAAGTCAGGCCCCAGCAGCAGGCAGAGCGCACGGCGGGCGTGGGGACGCTTGGGCCGCCCAGCCGAGAGGGACAGCACTGTGAACTGCTCCTCAGGACCCAGCGACACCAGCTCAGGCCCAAAGACCACACTGCAGAGAGAGCTGGGGGTCAGAGCCAGACCCATGGACAGCCACCCCCATACCCTGCCCGCCCCAACCAGGGCTCACCGGGCTCGCTTCGCTCGGTAGTCATACACCTGCACGGCAGCGTTGTGGGGTACGCGGTAGCTGACCACGCGGGTCTTGTTCCGGGGCGCAGAGGGCTGGAGGCTCTTAGCTGTGCCCTTGTCACCCCTGTCTGCCAGAGGGTCCTGCCCCTTGTTGAGCAGCTCCTCCACCCCGGGAGGCAGCTCCTTCTCCCACAGGACTTCGTCCTCCGTCAGCATGTAGGTGCTTCCAATCACGGCGCGCACCTTGGGGTGAGGACAGGAAGGGATGCTGCCAGTGAGGGTGGAAGGGAGGAAGACCCGCCCAGCGGCCCCGAAGCACAGCCCGTCCAGGGAAGGTGCGGCGCAAGGTTAATCATGGCCTCCGTGGGGAGGGCAGGGTCCACCCCGCATTTGCCATCTGCTGGCCCTGTCGTTGTGGGCTAACTACCTCAGCCCTAGGGCTTCAATTTCCTCCTCTGTCAAGTAGACTTGAGAGTGGCTACCTCCAGGGGTGAAAGGGTGAATGACATCTCCCACATCTACCTCAAACAGCCCTTGCACAGAGAAGGTGCTCAATGTTATTTCTAGAATTTTCTGGCTGGGCACGGTGGCTCATGCCTGTAATCCTAGTACTTTGGGAGGCTGAGGTGGGTGGACTGCCTGAGCTCAGGAGTTTGAGACCAGCCTAGGCAACACAGTGAAACCCTGTCTATTCTAAAAATAAATTAGCTGGGCGTGGTGGCAGATGCCTATAGTCCCAGCTACTCAAGAGGCTGAGGCAGGAGAGTCATTCGAACCCAGGAGGCAGAGGTTGCAGTGAGCCAAGATAGTGCCACTGCACTCCAGCCTGGGCGACAGAGTGAGACTCCATCTCAAAAAAAAAAAAAAAAAAGAATCTTCCTTGAAGGGGCAGTTTGGAGGGCACCCCAGGGACTGTGAAGTAGGCCGTGTACACGGACACTCCCTCGGGTTCCAAGCTGGACTTCCAGCTTGGATTCTTAGAGAAGGTTGGCGATGTGGCCCAAGGTAAAATCAAAGTCAAGGTTTTAAGTAGCAAAAATGAAAGATTCTACTGGCATATGGGCATGGGGGAGGAGGTCCTTCTTTCCCCGGCCACTCCATCAGACGTTTATGCTGGGGACCAGGTCTGCTGTGAGACAGGGTCTCTGTCCTAAACTCCTGCTTGTCTTCTTAGGGGAGGTTCTAATTTTTTTTATTTTTAAGATGGAGTCTTGCTCTGTTGTCCCGGCTGGAGTGCAGTGGTGTGACCTCGGCTCACTGCAGCCTCCACCTCCTGGATTCAAGCAATTCTCCTGCCTCAGCCTCCCAGGCAGCTGAGACTACCCGGACCACCACCATGCTTGGCTCATTTTTGTATTTTTAGTAGAAATGGGGTTTCACCATGTTGACCAGGCTGGTCTTGAACTCCTGACCTCAGGTGATCCACCCACCTTGGCCTCCCAAAGCGCTCGGATTACAGGAGTGAGCCACTGCACCCGGCTGGTTCTAACATTTCAAACGAGATATTTAAGGCAGAAGGATGGCAAATACGCCACGGAGTGCCCTCCCCTGACCAGACAACCTACCCGATGTGGCTCTCCATCTGCTGAAGTCCCCACCCACCTCTCCCCGGTGCCCAGAGGAAGCTGCCACCAAGGCCAAGGCCACAGCCACGTGGCAGCACCACCACCCACCCCCAGCCATTACCTTTCCGGTCTTGACATCCTGCACATAGATGCCCTCGTTCTCATCTAGAGGGATGGCCTGGCGCTCCTCCACCACCTCCACCTTGGCAGACGGCACGTACTCCAGGGGTCCGCGGATGAGCCAGCGGTCCCCAGCCTGGCGTGAGACCTTCTCCACATCCTCCCCCTCTTCCAGGGGCTGCAGAGCCCTCAGCAGCAGCCCCTCCTGCTCCGACAGCACGTACACATCCTGGATGCCTTGTTCCAGCTGCTCTCCTGGCTGGAGGAAAAAAGACTTCTCTCCCTAATGGAGAGACGAGAGGTTAGTGCCAGTGCCTTTAGGCTTGCAGATGCCTCAGATGGCACCTCCCCAGCCCTGTGCTGTCTCAAGCCTGTGTGGAGGACAGGAGCCCCAGAAGCACGCCCCCACCCCCACATCATAATACGGTGAGGCTCTACGCAATGCCTGCCAAATCTCATCTGGTCAAATGTGTCCTTGAAAGATTCTATAAACTGTCAGGTCCTGGATCCACACAAACTAAACCATTAAAAATCAACCTCTTTTTTCTCCTTTCTCCCAGGCTTTGTTTTCTAGAGAGGGTGTAACCTAAGGCTTGACAAGTTCTGGTTTTCAGGCCAAATCTGGATTCCGCTTTTTTCTTTTTTGGGGGGTAATAGGGTCTTGCTCTGTTGTCCAGGCTGGAGTGCAGTGGCACCATCTCAACTCACTGCAGCTTCAGCCTTCCAGGTTCAAGCAGTCCTCCCACCTCAGCCTCCCAAGGAGCCGAGACTACAGATGCGTGTCACCGCACCCGGCTAATTTTTGTGTGCCTGGTAGTGACGGGGTTTCGTCATGTTGCCTAGGCTGGTCTCAAAATCCTGGGCTTAAACAATCCACCCGCCTCGGCCTCCCAAAGTGCTAAGATTATAGACATGAGCCACCATGCCCAGCACTGCCTGTTTTTTTAAAAAAATTATTGGGCTATAATCCACATGAAATTTTCCCATCTAGAGTATACAATTCAGTTGTTTTAGTATGCTCAAAGTTGTCCACCCATCACTACTATGGAAGTCTAGAGTATTTTCATCATCACCCTGAAAAGAAACCCTGTACCTAGTAGAAGTTACTGCTACTCCCCACCCACCCTACCCACCACTCGTCTATTTTTGTTATTTACCTATTCTGGACATTCATATCAATGGAATCATGCAATATGTGGTCTTTGATGTCTGGCTTTTTTTTTTTGAGACAGAGTCTTGCTCAGCCGCCTAGGCTGGAGTGCAGTGACGCGATCTTGGCTCACTGCAACCACTGTCTCCCAGTTCAAGCGATTCTCTTATCTCAGCCTCCTGAGTGGCTAGGATTACAGGCACCTGCCATCATGCCTGGCTAATTTCCGTATTTTAGTAGAGATGGGGTTTCACCATGTTGGTGAGGCTGGTCTGAACTCCTGACCTCAGGTGATCTGCCCGCCTCAGCCTCCCAAAGTGTTAGAATTACAGGTGTGAGACACCACAACCAGCCGGCTTCTTTCACTTATCATAATGTTTATCAATTTTAATCCATGTTGTAGCACATATGTCATTTCATTGTTTTCTTTTTCCTGGAGACAGGATCTCACTCTGTTGCCTCAGGCTGGACTACAGTGGCACCATACAGTCTCCACTTCCTGGAATCAAGTAATTTTCCCACTTCAGCCTCCCAAGTAGCTGAGACTACCAGTGTGCCACCATGTCTGGCCAGTTTTTAAACAGTTTTGTAAAAGTGGGGTCTCGCCCAGCCTGGCCAACATGGCGAAACCCCATCTCTACTAAAAACACAAAAATTAGCTGGGCGTGGTGGCAGGCACCTGTAATCCCAGCTACTTGCAGGGCTGAGGCAGAAGAATTGCTTGAATCCGGGAGGCGGAGGTTGCAGTGAGCCCAGATCATGCCACTGCACTCCAGCCTGGGTGACAGAGCGAGATTGTTTCCAAAAAAAAAAGTAAAAATGGAGTCTCGCTATGTTATCCAGGCTAGTCTCCAACTCCTGGCTTCAAGTAATCCTCTGCCTCGGCCTCTCAAAGAGCTGGGATTATAGTCATGAGCTGCTGTGCCTGACCTGCCATTTCTCTTATGGCTGAATGATATTCCATTGTATGGATGTGCCACAATTTTTTATCTATTCGTTAAATGGTGTACATTTGGGTTATTTCTACTTTTTTTTTTTT
>NW_016108044.1:565805-582564 GCF_001604975.1 Cebus imitator
TTTTTTTGAGACAGAGTCTCACTCTGTCACTTGGGCTAGAGTGCAGCGGTGCAATCTCAGCTCACTACAACCTCTGCCTTCTGGGTTCAAGTGATTCTCCTGCCTCAGCCTCCAGAGTAGCTGGGATTACAGGCGCCTGATACCACGCCCAGATAATTTTTTTTGTATTTTTAGTAGAGTCGGGGTTTCGCCATGTTGGCCAGGCTGCTTTCCAATTCCTGACCTCAGGTGATCCGCCCACCTTGGCCTCACAAAGTGCTGGGATTACAGGTGTGAGCCACTGCCCCTGGCCTATTTCTACTTTTTCTGCCTCCTGTTTTTGCAAATAAAATATTCCAGGAATGCAGCAGTACTCGCTTGTTTACGTACTGCCCATGCTGCTTTCCTGACATAACAGCATAGTTGAAGAACTTTCACGGAAATGATGACTCACGGAGCCTGGAATATCTACCATCCAGCCCCCTTTACAGAACGAGTTTGGCAACTCCTGGTATTCCCACATATAGTTCAGACAGGGGATGAGGTACGGGGTGGGAGAGGGTACACCATGAGGTTTGTTTTACAAAAGATGACAAAGCGAAGCGAACACCAGAACATAAAATATGTGAAATAGTCACCGTGTGCTAGTTCAGGGCACTACTGACTGCACAAGGTGGTCCTGTAAGATTATAATGGAGTTTTGGGGTTTTCTTGTTTTTTTTTCTTGAGACAGTCTCCCTCTGTCACCCAGGCTGGAGTCCAATGGCACAATCTTGGCTCACTGCAGGCTGGACTTCCTGGGTTCAAGTGATTCTTGTGCCTCGGCCTCCCAAGTAACTGGAATTACATGTGTGTGCCACCACACCCAGCATACTTTTGCATTTTTAGTAGAAAGGGATTTCCCGACGTTGGCCAGGCTGGTCTTGAAACTCCTGACCTCAAGTGATCCACCTACATCGGCCTCCCAAAGTGCTGTGATTACAGGCATGAGCCACTGCAGCTGGCCTTATACCGTATTTTTACAGTGCCTTTTCTATGGTTATATACACAAGTACTTACCATTGTGTTCAGCTGCCTGCAGTATTCAGGACAGTCACATGCTGTGCAGGTGGGCAGCCTCGGGGCAGGCTACGTCATCTAGCCTAGGTGTATAGTAGGCTGTGCCATCTAGGTTTACGTAAGTGCACTCTTTTGCACAAAGACAAAGTTATCTAACGACCATTTCTCGGAATGTATCCCCATTGGTAAGTGACACATGACTGTATCAGAGAGTTTCAGGGTCTCGGGCTGGGGGGCAGCCAGAAGGCCTTCCCAGAAGAGGAAGTAACTTCAGGTCTGAAGGGTAAGTTGAAGGCTGCCAGGAATCAAATGGGCCAATGTCTCAGGCGTGTGAGAACTAAGCATGCAAAGGCACAGGTGTTCCTAGAACGTGCGTCTGAAGGAAAGAAGGGAGAAAGGGCAGAGGGCCTCGTGCCACTCGAGGGCATTCGCCTCCCAGGGTCATCCTCTGCGGGGATTGCCGGGGCCTCACCTTGACCACGAGTTTCTGCCCCAGCTGATTCTTGCCATCCTGTCCGACGGGGTCAAGAATCACACAGTAGTTGCGGGGGCCCAGGGTGGTGATGGGCACAACCCCCAGCACCTCCTCGTGGACATCTGGCACGTGGGCCTCCGTGTCCTGCACGGTCACCAGCCACTCCTCCCCAGTGCGGCGGGACACCCCCCTGAAGTCCTGGAAGTTCCGCCGAGCCCGGAGGTGCAGGGCTGTCTGCAGAGCAAGATTTGGGTTTTTGAGTGACCTGCCTCCAACTTCAGGGGATCTGTGAGCCTCATTAACCACCAAATGCTCCCAGGTCTCAGGGGAAATTTCTACCAATCGAGGGCTTTTTAAAATTTTTTGGTTTTGAGTCGGAGTTTCATTCTTGTTGCCTAGGCGGGAGTGCAATGGTGTGATTTTGGCTCACTGCAACCTCCACCTCCTGGGTTCAAGCGATTCTCCTGCCTCAGCCTCCGGAGTATCTGGGATTACAGGCACGTACAACCACATCTGGCTAATTTTTGTATTTTTAGTAGACATAGGGTTTTGCCATGTTGGCCAATCTGGTCTCAAACATCTGACTTCAGGTGATCCACCCATCTTGGCCTCCCCAAGTGTTAGGATTATAGGCGTCAGCCACTGCACCCAGCCAGCCTTTTTTTTTTTTTTGAGACAGAGTCTTGCTCTGTCTCCCAGGCTAGAGTGTAGTGGCATGACCATGGCTCACTGCAACCTCTGCCTCCCAGGTTCAAGTGATTCTCCTGCCTCAGCCTCTGGAGTAGCTGGGACTACAGGCATGCTCTACTACACCCAACTTGTTTTAAAATTTTTTGTAGAGGTAAGTTCTCCCTATGTTGCCCAGGCTGGTCTCAGACTTCTGGTCTCAAGTGATTCTCCCACGTCAGCCTTCCAAATTGCTGAGATTACAGATATGAGCCACTTCGCCTGGCCCAGGAAGGACTATTTCACCCTTCAGATGATCCAGAATACTCCTCAGTGATCTCTGAATTTTTTTAAGTGATCCTAAAATTATTGCTTCTCTTTTACTCTCATGCCATCCTGCCACTATTCTCTGCCTCTCGGAAGGTTCCCTAGCCCCAGGTCCCTTAAACCACAGCCCCCAGAGCACCAACCTTTTCCGTAAGGATCACGGCATCCACCAAATCCAGGACTTCCTCAAACACCCCTGGGAGGTACGCCCCCACTGTGGTGACCAGCCATTCTTCCCCTGGGCCGAGAGTGGAGGGTAAGTGACGAGGGTCCACCAGCCTGCTCCCCACCTGCCTCTCCCACAGCCTAGACTCAGGGGATTAGCAGATTTCATTGGCAAAGGGACGCCACTGGCCCAGGCTCAAGGTCCTGACTACAGTCCTCTTATTCACTCTTTTGAAGCCAGAGGAAAACAAGCTGCCACTCCAGTTGAATTTTAAAATACTTTTTTTTTTTTTTTTTTGATGGAGTCTCCTTCTGTCACCCAGGCTGTGATCTCAGCTCACTGCAAGCTCAGCCTCCTGAGTCGAACTGATTCTCAAGCCTCGGCCTCTTGAGTAGCTGGAATTACAGGCACATGCTACCATGCCTGGCTAATATTTGCATTTTTTGGACAGATGGGGTTTCACCATGTTGCCCAAGCTGGTCTCAAACTCTCGGCCACAAGTGATCCACCCACCTCGGCCTCCCAAGGTGCTGGGATTCCAGGCGTGAGCCACCGCACCTAAAAGCCTTCCTGAGGCCCAAGTTGCTGCTATGCTGACAGCGTGCTTTGCCTTCTCTAAGCTCCAAAGACCAACTTTTATCCTCCTAAAACAGGCAGCAGAACTGCCTCTGGTAGAGCTGTGGATGTCCTTGGGTTTATTGGAGAAGCCAGAGTGCCTGGATGCAGGTCCCAGCCTCGCCCTGCCTGGCCACAACCCAGGGCAAGCAGCCAGCGTTCTGTGTCCCAGTTTTGTTATACAGAAAGTGGGAATGGCAGTGGCTTGAGGTAGTACCTCTGTTGCCCAGGATGGAGGGCAGTGGTGCAATCACAGCTCACTGCGGCCTCCACCTCCTAGGCTCAAGCAATCCTCCCTCTTCAGCCTTCCAAGTAGCTGGGACTACAGACATATGCCAAAATGCCTGGCTAATTTTAAAATTATTTGTAGAGACGGGGTCTCACTGTGTTGCTCAAGCTGGTTTTGAGCTCCTGGGCTCAGGCAATCCACCACCTAGGCAAAGTGCTGAGATGACAGGTGTGAGACACCGTACCTGCTGGCCCACATTTGTCAACTGTATTTAAACATGTGCTTTGTTGATCCAGAATCAGATAAGACATGGCTACCGCCCATAGCTCACTGTGAAGGTGGGGGAAGGAAAAGCTACGTCAGGCCCCATGATCATTTTCCAGCCCAAATGGAAACAGCATGAAGCGGGGGTGGGGAAAGAATGGCAGTGGGCGGCCCTCAACAGCTTTCAAAAGATACCAGGAAAGCACCTCTCTGGGGCTACAGGAGGCTTTCCTTAAATTTTCTATGTTTTCCCTGCAGTGGGGGCCCCTCCTGCCCACCTGCTCTCATTGCCCCTCAGTGCCCCACCTGTCACCCTTTCCTTGCCGTCCCGGTCCCAGCACTCTTTGCGGGCCCTCAGCTGCAGAGCCTGGTTCTGCCTGATGATGGTGGCCTGAATGATCTCCACGACCTCCACTTCCTTCCGGGGGATGTACGTGCCTGGGGAGGGAAGAAGACGTGGAAGGTGATGGTCAGAAGGTATTGGGGCTATGGCAGGAAGGCAGGGAGCCCCTGACCCCGACTTAGGCTCCGCGGAGACAGAACTTACCAGGTCCCTCGAAGAGCCACTCGTCTCCGGCCACCACTTTGTCTCCATCTTTATCCTCAAAATCGAGCAGTGCCTTCAGATGGAGGGCAGTGTTGGGCAGAACCACCTGCAGGGGTGTGATGTCCTAGTGGGGAGGAAGGTGGGGACATAGAACAGTCAGTGCTGTGACCCCAGTAGGGCCACACCTGATGCTCTGGAGGCAGGTCCACAGCATCCATCTCTGCATGTCCTGAAGTAGGACCGGGGTAGAGGCCAGGCGTGGTGGCTCTCGCCTGTCATCCCAGCACTTTGGGAGGCTGAGGTAGGAGAATCACTTGAGCTCAGACATTCAAGACCAGCCTGGACAACATAGCAAGACCCCATCTCTTAAAAAAAAAAAAAATTTAGCCAGGCATGGTGGTCCACACCTGTAGTCCCAGCTACTTGGGAGGCTGAGGCAGGAGGATCACTTGAGCCCAGGAGGTTAAAGCTTCAGTGAGCTACGACTGTACCATTGCACTCCAGTCTGTCTCTCTTGAGACAGAGCAAGACCTTGTCTCAAAAAAGATAAAAGATCAGGAGACATAACCAAGGTCACACAGCTAGTGAGAAACAATCAAGACTTGAACTCTGGTCTTGAGTGAAGCCTGCCCTGCGCCTGACTCTGATGAGCCTGGTCCCAGGCTGGAGGAGCGGGCAGAGCGACTCCACTCCACCCACTGGCCGAACACCAGCTAGAGAGCAGGGTGGAGGCTTGCCGCTCTGAGCGCCTTTCCCTACAGGGCACCCTGGTTGTGGTGGCGAGAACATATCCCGTCTTCATGAAGTTTAAATTCCAGCAGGGTGATAACACACAGATGTCAACCATTCTGTCCCAGCAGACTACAGATACTCCCAGGGTGAGAGGTTCTTCAGGTGTTCAGATGAAGGAGAAGTTAGAGAGGCCCTTTGAATTGAAACTGGGCTCAAAGGAAAAGCTGGCTTCTTTTGGGGGGAAGGGGGACAGGGTCTCTCTGTGTGATCCAGATCCAGGCTGGACTGCAGTGGTATAACCATGGCTCACTGCAGCCTCAACCTTCCAGGCTCATGTGATCCTCCCGCCTCAGCCTCCTGAGTAGCTGGGATTACAAGTGTGTGTTACTACTTCCAGCTAATTTTTTTTTTTTTTTTTTTTTGAGACAGAGTCTTGCTTTGTCACCCAGGCTGGAGTGCAGTAGCATGATACCAGCTCACTGCAACTTCTGCCTCCAGGTTCAAGGGATTCTCATGCCTCAGCCTCCTGAGTAGCTGAGATTACAAGTGCACGCCACCACATCTGGCTAATTGTTGTATGTTTAGTAGCGATGGGGTTTCGCCATGTTGGCCAGGCTGGTCTTGAATTCCTGACCTCAAGTATTCTGCCCACCTCAGCCTCCCAAAGTGCTGGGATTACAGGCATAAGCCACTGTGCCCGGCCGAATGTGTTCTTTAAAATGAAAGCTTAGAGGGCATGGTGGCTCACGCCTCTAATCCCAGAATTTTGGGAGAACAAGGTAGAAGGATCGTTTGAGTGCAGGAGGTCGAGGCTGAGTGAGCTCTGATCATTCCACTGCACTCCGGTCTAGGCAACAGGAGGAGATCCAGTCTCAATTAAAAAAAATTTTAAAAGTACAAAAATCCCTATGTACTCTTCACTTGGATTCCTTAAGGGGTATCATCTTAATCATTCTCCATTTTCTCTCTACACACACACTTCTTCCCCAAAACTGTCTGCACCTAAGTGGACATGAATGTCTAAAAGCTCCCCAGGTCCTGCCATTATGCATTCAGGATCAAGTGGCACAGGTTAGTAAAGTCAGTAAAAAAGCATTGAATGGCCAGAAGGTAAAGATGGGAGAACAGGTAAGGGAATGAAGGTGGGACGCTCACCTGCTCAGGCCCAGGCCTGAGGCCAAGGGAGACAAGAGGCTGGCTGCAGGTTCCGGCCTGTGACGGCTTCTCCTAGAACAGGCACGGCCTAGGCCTGGGCTTGTCACTGCTGCTTTGGCACTGCCCACCAGTGTCTGGCACTGGGTGAATGAAGTGCTTAACCTTGGCACATGTTATTTAATGCCAGACTGGCTGGGCACTTCAGGCAGGCACTGGAGCCTGGGAAATTAGTGGATGAGATGGGCTGGCAGTTCTCAGAAAAGAGGCAAGTGTGTTTGAGGCATGTGTGCAGGACGGGGGCGGCTGGAGGTGAGTGGAGGTACAGTGAGTCAATTCCACCCTTGGTGACAGCCGGCAAGTGTCTCTGCCCACCCCTCCCACTGCCCTGGTTTGTTTTCCATTTAGTATAGGCCGGGTACAGTGGCTCATGCCTGTAATTCCAGCACTTTGGGAGGCCAAGGCAGGCGGATCACCTGAGGTCAGGAGTTTGAGACCAGCCTGGCCAACATGATGAAACCCTGTCCCTACCAAAACTACAGAAATTTGCCGGGTGTGGTGGCAGGTGCCTGTAATCCCAGTTACTCGGGAGGACTGGGGAGGCTGAGGCAGGAGAATCGCTTGAACCCAGGAGGCGGAGGTTGCAGGTAGCCGAGATCATGCCATTGCACTCCAGCCTGGGTGACAAGAGCGAACCGCTGCCTTAAAAAAAAAAAAAAATTAACAGCATCTAGAAAAAAATGTTTAAAGAAAAGGCAGTCCAGAGCCCAAGGCAAGTGGAGCATAGGTAGGGGAGGGCAGAGGGAGTGAGGAAGCCAGGTACCTTTTCCAGCACCTCCCCTGGGTACAGGGGGAAAGGGTCCTGGGCCAGCCTGATCTCGAGGTCAGCGTGGCGAAGCCGAACTTGCCCTGTGACATCAAACAGCACCGAGCCCTGGGCATCCCGCGACACAGGGTTGGCCACTGTGCAGTAGTGGCGTGGGGGGACGGTCACCATGCGCATGGGGGCAAACAGCACCCTGCAGGAAGATGAGAAGAGGTGTGAGGCCTGAGGACTTGGGACCAGGTCTCCACTACCACAGGAGACACCAAATGAGAGAAACCTATCACCCAAGCGAGGGCCACTCCTGCTTGGGAACAGGGAGGAGGAAAAGGATGATCACGCCAGCCAGACCCATGGGCCCCCACAGCCCTGAGTCTCCCCAACACCTACCTCTCGTTGTCCTGCCGGATGTAGGTCTTTGGCCCAACCTCCACATGGGACACGTTGCTGTTCTGGTCCAGCACGTGGATGTAGTGGTATGGGGGGATGCGGATGATGAACTCTTCAGTTGCCATGGTGACTCCTAAGCCCAGAGCTCACCAGAAGATGACTGGCAGGTAAGGGAGAGGACACAGGATGAGCCTGGGGAGCCTGGGCTGGGGCAGGCATGAGTCTGGAGAGAGGCCCTTGGTGGGATACGGCCTCACCTCCTCCAGCCAGGCCACCGCACCCTTTCCTGTCCATATCCGCATGTTCCCCGTCTTCACTCCACCCAAGATGACACAGCCTATCCTGACCATACCTTTGCCAAGAACTGCTTGATGCAGTGAGCCACAGAGGCTCAGGCTTCCTTGCCCATTCCGTTCCCTCACTCCCATCAACCACTTCACCTACACTGCTACCAGCACTGCAAAGGGCTTCAGATCAAGGCACTCCCAGTCCCTAAGGTGGAGAAATACAGCAAGCTGGGAGAGTGGGGAGCCATGGAGGCAGTGACGTGGCCTTGTCCAGCACTTAACAGGCAGTGGCTCTGAGGAGCTGTCTGGCTCCTCTGGGGGCAGGGGCAGGCTTTGAGAATCCTGAGGCCCTGGCTGTATTCAAACATCAGCCCATAGCCAAAGAATATCTGTATGCCTCAGGTAGTGCAGTGCCTAGGATTCAGCCATAACAGACACAAGGAAATGTTTGCATGAGCTGTGTCTACACCCCCGCCCCTGTTCCTACACTCTCAGTAATCCTGGGATGAATATGAAGACCTGGCCCACCGCTCGTGAAAGGGATCCCAGATGGAACTGAGGCTTCCACAGGACCAACTGCATTAGAAACACTGCAAATCGCTCTCACCCCTTCACCCCCAGTTCTCTCACCCTCAGCTCCCGCAGTTGTGAGCAAGGGTGGGGTGGAGAGGAAGGAGAAGGGGGATAATGATCATATTTCACCCATCCCATCCATCTGCTTCTGAATCCTGAGTGGAGTGCCACACACCCTACCTAAGCCCCATCCCTGCCCCCAGCACCCCTCGGACTTTGGACATGTCCCTTTGAGTCACACAAATGGAACCATTTACTAGGTGCTCCAGAGCCTCATCCTTAAGAGACTCATGTCAGGCTTCTCTATTTTTTGAGACAGGGTCTCATTCTGTTGCTCAGGCTAGAGTGCAGTGGTACAATCATAGCTCACAAAAGCCACAAACTCCTGGCCTCAAGCAATCCTCTAGCCTCAGCCTCCTGAATAGCTAAGACTACAGGTGCACGCCACCATGTCTTTTTTTTTTTTTGTAGAGATGAGGTCTCATTATGTTGCCCAGGCTCGTCTCGAACTCCTGGCCTGCTCACCTCTGCCTACCAAAGTACTGGGATTACAGGTGTGAGCCACTGCACCCAGCTGATGAGGAGGCTCTTTTGTCTGGTTGTGGCCTCAAAAATATCTGGCCAGGTGCAGTGCCACATCCCTATAATCCCAGCATTATGGGAGGCAGAGCGAGACTGTCACAAAAAAAGTGGCTTTTCATCAGTTCCACCATCTGCCCAGCCTCCCACCCCAGGTGAGAAATGCAAGGGAAGAAGGGAGTGACCTGGCCTAGGAAAAACAGGCAGGAGCCATGAATTACAGAAGAAAGGCTGGATACAGCCCAAGAGAAGAGTTATACTTGAGTCCTACAATCCGTAAAATTTCAACTTTTTGTTTAGAAATTGTGAATCTTCACAAAATCCCAATTCCTGCTTCACTTGAAGAATTAGAAGACCAGCAACACAGCCTACAGTCAAGCCTCAGCCGCCCCTTCAGATGGAACACAAGCTTCCCCACCTACCACAGTCCCCATCACCCCACACTGCCTTACGGCCACACCATTGCACTCCCCCACTTGTTGAAAAACCCTTTAACTCAGCAGTGTCCAATGGAAACTTCTACAATGATGGAAATATTCTAAATCTGTGCTGTCTTTGGACTAACCACATCCACATGTGGCTCCTGAACACTTAAAATGTGGCTAGCGGCTGGGCACTGTGGCTCACAGCATTTTGGGAGGCTGGGGCAGGTGGATCATCTGAGGTCGGGAGTTTGAGACCAGCCTGGTCAACATGATGAAACCCTGTCTCTACTAAAAATACAAAAATTAGCTGGGCATGGTGGCATACACCTGTAATCCCAGCTACTCGGGAGGCTGAGGCAGGAGAATTGCTTGAACCCCGGAGGCAGAGGTTGCTGTGAGCAGAGATCTCATCATTGCACTCTGGCTCTGGAAGACAAAGCAATACTCCATCTTGGAAAAAATAAAATGTGGCTGGTGCATCTGAGGAACTAAATTTTTAAATTATTTTTTGAGACAAGGTCTTGTTCTGTTGACCAGGCAGGAGTACAGTGGCACAATCATGGCTCACTGCAGCCTCAACCTCCAGCCTCAAGCGATCCTCCCACCTCAGCCTTCCAATTAGCTGGGATTACAGATATATGCCACCAGGCCTAGCAATATTTTTTTTTTTTTTTTCCTGCAGAGATGAGGTTCTGCTATGTTGCCTAGGCTGGTCTCGAACTGCTGGGCTCAAGCAATCCTCCTGCCTCAGCTTCCTAAAGTGCTGGGATTAGAGGTGTGAGCTACTACACTCAGGTGATTTTAATTTAAATTGCCAAACATGTCTGGTTGATCCCATATTGGACAATGGAGTTCTAAATAGTTGAGCCCCAGATAGGGACAATGAATCCTTCAAGGCCACACAGCAAGTTAGTGGTACTGTTGGGACTAGAACCCTGGTGGAACGCCTGGTCCTGTCTTTCTAGAGAGACATCATGGTCCCGTCATTGGGGCACCCATTCTGAACTGAACTGCCAAGGCTTACAAATCTGATGGGCTGTTTTCATGTTTTTATATTGTTTCCTTACTGCCTTGCCTCATTTTGAAAGAGGTTACAGTTTGGATGTTTTCCTGGCACACTCCACATCACAGGTAGGTTATTCTGCTGCTCATTCTTTCATCTTACAACTTTTTATGAGATCTGAACTGAATACTTTTCTGTTGCTCATTTTTGTTCAAAGTTACTTTCCCCTCATTTCTAGGAGGGTAGCTTGTCTAACAATCAGAGTTGCTACTTTTTTTTTTTTTTTTCTGAGACAAGTCTTCTGTCGCCCGGGCTGGAGTGTGGTGGCATGATCTCAGCTCACTGCAACCTCCACCTCCTGGGTTCAAGCGATTCTCTTGCCTCAGCACCCCCTAGTAGGTTGGACTACAGGCACACACCACCATGCCTGGCTAATTTTGGTATTTTCAGTAGAGATGGTGTTGGTTGGGTTGGTCTCGAACTCCCCACCTTGTGATCCACCCACCTCGGCCTCCCAAAGTGCTGGGATTCTAGGTATGAACCACCACGCCCGGCCCTCCTCTCGCCACTCTTAAGGGGACCTTGTCTTTTCTTCCTATTGCCCTGTGCTGCCCAGCTTTGATTTCACTCCCCAGTTGCTCTACAATACTGGGCGCAGTTCTGGAAAGGCAACTTCCTAGAGTCCAGAGGGCTGGGACTTACTGGATCTGGACCTTTTTTTTTGGGCGGGGGGCCGGGGGGATAAGGTCTCTTTGTTGCCCAGGCTGGAGTGCAGTGGTGTAAATTATGGCTCACTGCAGCCTTGAACTCCTCAGCTCAAGGGACCATCTCAGTCTCCCGAGTAACTGGGACTGGAGGTACATACCACCACACCTAGCTAATTTTTAATTTTTTGTAGGTGTAAGGTCTTTGTTGTCCAGGTTGGTCTCAAAATCCTAGCCTTAAGTCATCATCCAGCCTTAGCTTCCAAAAGCACTGGGATTACAGATGGAGCCACCATGCCCAGCCAGGATGCCTGGATCTTGGCTCTCACCATTTTGGGATCAGTGATCTTGGACAAGTCCCTTGACCACCCCATGCCTATTTCCTCATCTACAAAATCATCAACCAAGTTAGCACATAAAGCACTCGGAACAGAGCCTGGCTCTTCATCCACCCTGTCTGACTGCAGGGGAGGTAAGAGTGCCTGAGGCCCAGCTTTCCTATCCAGTGTGGGATCTAGGGAATGTAACCAGTGCCGGGGGCTCCCCATCTGACCTGGCACGCCGGTTTAAGCCTCGGTTGTTTACTGGTCAGTGGCAAATCTTGTTTCACCCCAGCTGCAGGGATGGAACAGCAAGTAGGGACTTCACTGCCAAGCAAAGTTTTTTCCACTGCTCCCTTGGTGGGTTCTCTGCAGGGCAGAAACCTGGCCAGGAAACCAGATGGGAGAAGAGGAAGGGCTGGGGCTCTGAGCGGAGGTACAGACTGGGCTCTGAGGCCCCCCAGGGAAGATCTGAACTCTAGAAAGCCATGCAAGGTTGGAAGCGGGCTCTGGGAACAGCCTCCATTGGCTCATTGACTGATGACCCCCCCATACCCCCCACAGCTGAGGCCTCTCCACCATCTGCTGCCCCAGCTGGGCCCAGTCAGGGGGGCTGAGTGCCGCGCCCAGCTCAGCCCGGTGACTCAGCAAGTCATCCTCACGGCTGGACTCCTGCCTTGTTCTGAGGCCAAGCCCTCGCCAACTGCCCCTGCATCAGCACTGGGACCCCACCTCACCTCCCTGACCGCCCGCCTGCCATACCCCAAACCTGGGCCTTCTGCCTACACCACCTGCCAGGTTCAGCTAGGACAGGTCTTGCCTTCTACCGTCACCATCCATGGAGGTGAGCCAGGAAAACCCTTTGACTCAGCAGCACATTCCTGACAAGTCTCAGATTTAGGTTTTTGTAGTTTCCTTCCAGATGACATGCGCAGTTAGAGGATTTTACTTCCAATAGATCAGGGCCCTCTAAAGACAATGGCATGGATTGTGTTGACCTTTGAAAGGTTCTGCCCAGCCTTCAGGCTTGGCCCCAACTCCCCAAATCCACTCACCCACCCATCTCCCTTCAGTCCCTGCTTCTGAGGCCTGCCCTAGTTGAGTCTCAGTGTAGACGCCAGTCCTGCCTGATCACACCTCCCTCAGGTGTCGTGAGGCTCCTGCAAGAACCAGAACCAGCTTTCACCCAAAATCCCAGCAGCATCTCTCCCACCATGAGGCTAAATGGGCGGAGAACTAAAGAGCCTGTCCGAAGCAGAAACCTGGCTCGTCATCTAGTTAAAAGAGGGGCTCTTGGGTGAGAGGGTGGCTCACACCTGTAATCACAACACTTTGGGAGGCTGAGGGTGGGAGGATGGCTTGAGGCCAGGAGTTCAAGACCAGCTTGGGCAACAGCAAAACTTAATAAATAAATGAGTCATGAGTCACTACTTCCCAGAGAGCTTCAGGGTCAACTGTGAGTAGCCGATACAGTGAGTGAGTCTTTTTTTTTTTAAGACAGACTTTCACTGTCACCCAAGCTGGCGTGCAGTGGCACGATCTCGGCTCACTGCAATGTCCACCTGCCTTCCGGATTCAAGCAATTCTTTTTTGTTTTGTTTTGTTTTCTGGATTCAAGCAATTATCATGCTTCAGCCTCCCAGTAGCTGGAATTACAGGCACATGCCACCAAGCCTGGCTGATTTTTTGTATTTTAGTAGAGATGGGGTTTCACCATGTCACCCCCAGGGTGGTCTCAAACTCCTGAGCTCAGGCAATCTGCCTGCCTCAGCCTCCCTAAGTGTTAGGATGACAGGTGTGAGCTACCACACCTGGCCCATAGTGAGTCTTAACTAGCAACTGACCAAGTGACCACACTGCCTACAGCATCTGCAGTGAGCAGAGTGGCACCACCTGGAGGCTTGTTAGCAATGCAGCCTCGGGCCCCACCCCAAAGCCACTGAATCCCTGGCATTATAACTTGGCCGCCAACGACTTGCACACACGTTTAAGTCTGAGCAGCTCTGGTCTAAAGCCGAGACTCACGGCTCAGGCTGCACACTAGTCATCTGGAAATTTTTTTTGTTTTGTTTTGTTTTTTTGAGATAAGACTTCCGCTCTTGTTGCCCAGACTGGAGGGCAATGGCAACATCTTGGCTCACTGCAACCTACGCCTCCTGGGTTCGAGCAATTCTCCTGCCTCAGCCTCCCAAGTAGCTGGGATTACAGGTGTACACCACCGCACCCAGCTAATTTCCTATTTCTCTTTTAGTAGAGCTGGGGTTTCACCATGTTGGTCAAGCTGATCTCGTACTCCTGACCTCAAGTGATCTACCCACCTTGACCTCCCAAAGGGCTAGGATAACAGGCATGAGCTGCAGTGCCCTGCCTGGAGATCTTTTTTAAAGCCATCCATCTCTGGTGATTCTGTTTAATTGGACTGGGTGAGGTTCAAGCACTGCAATTTTAAAAAGTTCTCCCCTCTGACTCTTAATATACAGCCAGGATTGAGAGCCAGTGGGAAAATGTCACTCCAGCAGTTTTTAGCACTGGCAGCATGCTCCTGGGCCACTCACTAGCCTCTGAGCCTTCCTCTCCAGTGAAGTGAGAATGAAAGTGACTGCTGACCAGGCTTGGTGACTCACGCCTGTAATCCCAGCACTTTGGGAGGCCAAGGTGGGAAGATCGCTTGAGGCTAGGAGTTCCAGATCAGCCTGGGCAACACAGGGAGAACCTGTTGCTACCAAAATCATAAAAAATACTAGCTAGGTGTGGTGGCACACACCTGTGGTCCCTGCTGCTTTGGAGGCTGGAGGTGGGAGGATCGCCTGTACCTGGAAGGTCAAGGCCGCAGTGAACTGTAAATGGAGCTCACAAGTGCACTCTGACCTGGGCAACAGAGTGCATGCACTCTCAACGCACTTTTTTTTTGAGACCATCTCAAAAAAAAAAAAAAAAAAANTTTTTTTTTTTTGGCCTGCTTTATATTCTAGATATGCCAGTAGCTCATTAGATGGTTCTCACCCAGTTTAAGGGTGGGTCTGCTTTTCTTAGCCCACTGACTCAAATGTTAATCTCCTTTGGCAAAACCCAGACACACCTAGGATCAATATTTTGCATCCTTCAATCCAATCAAATTGACACTCAGTATTAAGCATCACAAAAATACGCCCTCTACCTTCCCAGCCTCTCATTGACCTATGATACCTTTTTCTTTTGGCATAAAATTCATAAGCCTCTCCAAACATAACATAAGAGTCTTCATTTGTCAGTTGACCTCTCTAGATAACGTACATCACACAAAAACTTGAGTGTACATATTTGTAGAAAGTGTATTCATAATTGTCAGAAAAATTAGAAACAACCATGATATCTTTTAACAAATGAATGGATAAAAATGCTGGTACATTTATACAACAAAATACTGCTTGGCAATAAGAACCATTATACATAAAAAGATATGGATAAATCTTAAAAACATTGCTAAGTGAAAGAATTATTTTTGAAAATACTACATATTGTATGATTCAAATTATACAAAATTCTGGAAAAGCAAAACTCTAGCAACAGTGACATAATTAGAGATTTCCTAAAGTTAGTGGTGAGGGGAAGGTTAACTGAAATACAAAGGATTTCTTACAGTGTTAAAACTATACAGTATGGTGCTATAATTGTGGATGCATGATATGATGCATTTCTCCAAATCCATAGAACTTTAGAGAACAAATATTAAAAATTTAGGTATGAAAATTTGTTAAATAATAATTTAGGAGGTCAAGGAATCCCAGAATACATTGCAGAATGTGACAAAGCAATTTCACTGTGGCTTAATAGTCTTTATATCTATTTTCTTACAACTCAGGGGTCAGAAGTCCAAAATCATGAAGCTGAATTCAAGGTGTTGGTAGGGCTGGTTATTTCCGGAGGCTCTGGGGGTGTACTCGGTTTCCTTGCTTTCTTTGCCTTCTTATGGTTGCCTGTGTTTCCTGTCTAGTGGTCTCTTCCTTCAACTTCAAAGTGTAGCACTTCAGTCTGTACTTCCATTATGACATCTGTTTCTCCTCTGACTCTTACTCCTCCTGTATCCCCCTTATAAATAGTGTTATTACGTGGAGCCCAGATGTATAATTAAGGGTAATCTCGTCATGTAAAGATCTTTAATTTAATCACATTTGAAAAGTTTCCTTTTTTTGATATAATGCAATATTCATAGGCTCTGGGGTAACTCCCAGAACTTGGACATATTTAAGGGTTAATTTTTCACCTTGACTGATCACTAGCAGCTCGGGATTGTAGCTCCCACTGAAAGAGCATAGAACGAAAGGATGCCACACTTTCAGATCAATTTTTGTTGCTCAGGCACCAGGAGATTCCCAGCGGAGGAGACCCACGTGTCGCCAGCGCAATTCTTGAGGCCGGTGAGGCGGTTTTGCCGCTGCCTTGGTGTGGCGGTTCTTGGTGCAGAGTCAGAAAAGCACCATCAATCTTAAAACCGCTGTTTTGGCCGGCGCAGTGGGTTGCTCAGATTCTAGCGCCGGGAATCAACAAGTTGGACGTCCATTCAGAAACCCAACTATAAAGACGGTAATTATAAAGACCACAGATGGATAAATTTATAACGAAGGGAAGAAACCAGCCTAAAAAGGCTGAGAATACCCCAAATCAGAACGCCTCTCCCTCTACAGGGGATCACAGTTCCTCATCAGCAATAGAACAAGGCCTAATGGAGAAAGACTGTGTTCCATTAGCAGAAGCTGACTTTAAAAAGTGGATGATAAGAAACTCCTGGGAATTAAAAGAACTTGTTCTAACCCAATGCAAAGAAACTAAGAACTTTGAAAAAAGGTTTGACGAAATGTTAACAATAACACGCAGTTTAGAGAGGAATATAAGTGAATTAATGGAGCTGAAAAATACAACACGAGAACTTCGCGAACTATGCACAACTTTTAACAGCCGAATTGATCATGCAGAAGAAAAGATATCAGAGGTCGAAGACCAACTTCATGAAATAAAACAAAAAGACAAGATTAGAGAAAAAAGGATAAAGAAGAACAAGCAAAGTCTCCAAGAAATATGGGACTATGTGAAAAGACCTAATCTACGTTTGATAGGTGTACCTGAATGTGACGAAGAGAATCAATCCAAGCTGGAAAATACGCTTCAGGATATTATTCAGGAAAACTTTCCCAATCTAGCAAGGCAGGACAATATTCAACTCCAGGTAATACAGAGAACACCACAAAGATATTCCTCAAGAAGACCAACCTCAAGGCACATAATCGCCAGATTCACCAGTGTTGAAACGAAAGAGAAAATACTGAGTGCAGGCAGAGAGAAAGGTCAGGTTACCCATAAAGGGAAGCCCATCAGACTCACAGCAGATCTCTCAGCAGAAACCCTACAAGACAGAAGAGAGTGGGGGCCAATATTCAACATCCTTAAAGAAAAGAACTTTCAACCCA
>NW_016108044.1:583825-588580 GCF_001604975.1 Cebus imitator
AAAAAGATCTGTTCCAGGCTGGGCATGGTGGCTGTAATCCCAGCACATTTGGAGGCCGAGGTGGGCAGATTGCCTGAGGTCAGGAGTTCGAGACCAGCCTGGCCAACGTGGTAAAACCCTGTCCCTACTAAAAATACAAAACATTGGCTAGGTGTGGTAGTGGGCACCTGTAGTCCCAACTACTCAGGAGGGAGGCAGGAGAATTACTTGAACCCAGGAGGCAGAGGTCATAGTGAGCTGAGATTGCCTCACTGCACTCCAGCCTGGGAGACTGACTGAAACTCTTGTCTCAAAAACAAAAACACCCAGCTCTGATTGCAGGCTGCTCGTCAAGAGCAGGGAATTGTACTTATTCTCCTTCAGCCCATCCCCCTTACCCAGGTCCAAGCAGCCTCCTTTGTCCCCAACCCCAGGGCTCTTAGTCCCGGCAATCCAGAGGTTGGAGGTGAGGTTGGTGACCCAGCCCTGTCCCCAGACCTCCCACAGCTTCAGGTTCAGAAAAAGGCACGTAAAGTTTGGTATAAACAGGAACACAACTTCATGGAGTTTCTCCTCACTGATTTAAATATTCTAGTCTATTTAGAGAATGAGTCACAAGACTCAGGAATTACCAACAGCCTATTTTCACCCAGTGGCTTCCTGGTTTACCCGCTTTAGGAGATCATTAATGGAAATTGAGAATCTGTCTCACATAAATTGCCTTTTTAAAAAGCCACACAGTTTTAGGAACTTCTCTTCCCAAGGAAATCGTATCTGAGCTCCAGCCCAACTGGGCCACTCTGTGGGAGGGGGAACAGCCTGGTGGCCTTCAGGAGGTGAGGGGGAGACAGAATAGCTCAGCCAGCCCAGACCTCCACTTGTTCTCCCTCCCCCCATTCCTGCCAATTAACGGCAGTCACTGGAGACAAGAACCAACTGGATCAGATACGACCCACGAACCAAGCTTCGGAATCCCTCATCTACAGCAATATTTTCTAAACTTGCCTAATCGTAGGACTGAGCTGGAATATATATATATATATGTATGTATGTATGTGTGTGTGTATATATATATATATATATATATACATACACACATACATACATACATATATATATATTTTAAAGAACAACTCCCCGCACACACAAATCAGAGACGGAGGTCTCCTCATGTTGCTCAGGCTTGTCTGCAACTTCTGGCCTCAAGCCATCCTCCCACCTGGGCCTCCCAAAGTGCTGGGATTACAGGCTCGAGTCACCATGCCCGCCTGGAACTCTTAACCGCACTCCGGCTGCTTTTGGCAGGCCTCACTTCTGACCCACTGGGTCTAGGTTTTCGGGAGACAGCCTCTGGACCCTGTGTTCTAGGCAAATGCCCCCAAGTAACAGCTCCCACTTACCATGAGCTTAATCTGTGTCAGGCCTCAATTAACTCATGTTATCCTCACAAGAGCCTGAAAGTTAAGAAACTTGCCCAAGCACGCAGTTATCAAAGGATGAAGCTGAAAGTCCGCTCTGGGCATCATGGCTGCAGAGACCACAAACTAGGAGGCAGTGGCTTCTCAGGCAGAAACAGGAAGATTCTAAACCGAGAACAAGGACTAGAGGACCTGGGTGGGGCTGGGTACTTTCCCAGATGGCGCCAATGGCAGTTCAAAGGTGAGTGTTTTCTGTAACCTGGGCCAGTGCCCAGCCTCTGTTTCCCCAGGACCTGGGAGGGCAGCACCCAAGGTAACCCGAGCACCCCGTTACCTTGGAGCCCTCAGGCTGTCTCTGGGCCACCCACTCAGGGTGGCCTCCCTACCTGCTCAAGGCTACAGAGGGCTGTCCCGTCCAAACAGCCACACCCCAGGGCCAACCCAGTGCTCTGTGTGCCAAGGGAGTTTCTGGGAGAGCCACCTGATACCCCACGTGACAACCAGCCTTTCCCCCATCACCCAGGGGTCACCCAGGCAAGGAGCAGAGGACACAGGGGCCATCAGCCTATCACCCCCACCCAAGGGACTGCTCTAAGATCCCCAGAATCTCAAGTCTGGTGGGTACAGCTAAGCATCCTCCCAAAAAGGGAAAGAACCTTAGTTACCAAATTCTATGCCTTCTGGAAATCACTCTAATGACTTCCGGAATGATCGGCTGAGGCCAACATCTGCATGGGGCAGTAGGAAAGCCTCCTCTGTCAGAGTTAAGGGGCCTGAATATGGACAGGTCACATTCTTGGGGGTCAAGGTGACAGGCCAGAGCCCAGGTCCCCAGGACAGTGCAGGTGAGTAGAGCAAGCACCAATCTAGCTCTGAGATGGGGTCTGAATGGACCCTGGGAGGTTGCCCACCTGACATCTCATGCGGAACCCTGAATCAGAGAGAGGCCCGAGAGTTGCAGGGCAGTGGGGGACAGTGTCGGTGAGTTAATCTACCTTTACTTCAAAACCCAGAAAACTCCCATTATTGGAAAGTGAAATCTCCCAAAGCAAAGCCACCGCCCATCTTCCTTCCCCACTCTGATTCAGGTTTTCCCTGCCCCCCAGCGGAAGCAAGGCCCTTGAAAACAGGACAGGGTTAAAGAGAGCCTCAAGGGATACAAAGATCTGCCCGATTTGAGGTTTAGGGGGCCAGTACCACGTACTCACATCCAGAAGTGCAGCTAGCTGCAACACACGCCAGAGATGGGGAACTCTCACCCAGCCCTGGGGATCACTTCCCGGCAGGGCAGGCCGAGGCAGGCCTGGCCCAGGGGTGGGGCTTGGGAGTTAAAGGGCCCTTGCAGCTGGTTCTCATTTTGTCCTCTGGGCTGTCTCTGCTGCAGCTGAAAGCACACCACTCCCTGCCCGCTAATCAGCTTCTGCCTTGGAGCCAGCTGGTGGCACTGGGGTGTGGCTGAGAGAGGCTGGAAAGCCCGAGACAGGGCAGGTGCTGACTGAGGGGACCTCTGCCCATCTGGCTTCCATTTTCCAATCTGGGTGAATACAGTTCTGCCTCTCCCTTCAGGTGGGGCCAAACTGTTGAGGCTCCAGCTATAGTCACTCCTCTTAAGAGATGATAGCTCTGCATCTTTTATTTCAGACTCAGAAAATTCAGTCCCAGTCTCCAAATAGGTGTTCAATAGAAAACACGCACATGCGCTCATGCGTGCGCACGCGCACACACACTCTCTTCCTTTCACACACACACACACACACATACATACACACACACACTCTCTCTCTCTCTCTCTTTCTCTTTCCCTCTCCTGCAACGTGCTGTTTGGGAGCTTGGGGTTTCTCTCTTCTTCCCAAGTTTCTCAGTGTCTCGGCTGGGGAAGGAGGGCCCAGGCCCCAGCAGGTACAGACGCTGCACCTTAGAGGCAGGAGCCGCAGGAGTCAGTATTTCCGCTGCTGAGGGAAGAGACTGCTCCCTGAGGATCGGAGTGGGAGGCTGGTGGGGCTGGGATCCGCGGAGTCCAGGCTGAAGAGGTCCCTCCCAGTACGAAGGATCTGCTCCTCCAGCTTCTTGTGTCGCTTCATGTCCGAGAGCACCTTGTCCAGGCGGGCCTCCCGTTTCTGGCTCCGGGCTGAGCTTCCTGGAGAAGGGGAAGGTAAGATACATGGAAGGGATGGAGGCGGTGTGCACCAGACCTGCCTTAACTTCACTCATCACTTGGGGAGCTAGTTAAACATGCAGGTCCCCAGGCCTCTGCCTAGGAAGACCTGAGGTTCAGGGTTGGCCCTCAGGAAGGGTGAGTGGTGAAGGTCTTGAATGACAGGATGGCATGAGCAATGTGAAGAGCAGGGAGGACCATATGGGGGAGGGGGACGGCAAGGGTAAAGGCCCAGGACAAGAACAGAGTTCTGTTCAGAGACGAGTGCAGAGAGCTGGCACTCTTGCTCTTCCCTGGCAAGATGGAATCCCTTGGAAAATTTTAAGTAGAAAAGTGACATGACTTATGGTCAGGCGCAGGGGCTCAAGCCTGTAATTTCAGCACTTTGGGAGACTGAGGCGGGCAGATCACTTGAGGTCAGGAGTTCAAGACCAGCCTGGCCAACATGGCAAGACCCCATCTCTACTAAAAATTACAAAAATTAGCTAGGCGTGGTGGCATGTGCCTGTAATCCCAGCTGCTCGGCAGGCTGATGCAGGAGAATCAATTGAACCCAGGAGGCGGAAGTTGCAGTGGGCCGAGATCGTGCCACTGCACTCCAGTCTGGGCAAGAGACTTTGTCTCAAAAAAAAAAAAGTGACACAATTTATATTTTAAAAGGATCATCTGAGTTGCAGAAACTGGAAGCAGACAGCCCAGTTAGGAGCCACTGCACTATATAGGCAAAGATGGTGGCTTGGATGGGGATGTGGTGTTGAAAGTGGAGAGCAGCAGAGGTACTTGGAATGTACATCTTGTAGTGAGCAAGACTTGCTGTTGGTGTGAAAGCGCAGGTAAGAGAGAGAAATCAAGAATGGCTCTAGGCTGGGTGTGGTGACTCACGCCTGTAATCTCAGCATTTTGGGCGACCAAGGCAGATGGATCACTTGAGCCCAAGAATTTGAGACCAACCAGTCTGGCCAACATAGCAAGACCTTGTCTCTCCAAAAAAAAAAAAGAAAAAAAGAAAAAGAAAAAAGACATGACTCTGAGGGTAAATTCTAGAAAGGCATGTGGGGTGGGAAATGGAGTCACTGGTGTGATTAAAAACGTACATGGTATGGATGCGAGCTACATAATATTGAAAGGCCAGGACCTGGACTTCTGGGAATGGGAAACATAATAGAATTATTTGTAATTTTCCAGAATCAATGACCAGTTTTT
>NW_016108044.1:588748-602679 GCF_001604975.1 Cebus imitator
ATCTCTTAAAGGAAGACAAGGGGCTGGGCACAGTGGCTCACGCCTGCAATCCCAGCACTTTGGGAGGCGGAGGTGGGTGGATCACGAGGTCAGGAGTTAAGAGACCAGCCTGGCCAACATGGTGAAACTCGGCGTGGTGGCTCGCCTCTAATCCCAACTACTTGGAGGCTGAGGCAGGAGAACTGCTTGAACCCGGAAGGTGGAGGTTGCAGTGAGCTGAGATCGTGCCATTGCACTCTAGCCTGGGCGACAAGAGCAAGACTCTGTCTTAAAACAAAAAAAAGAAGACAAGGTAGTAGTCTAAGTCATAAAGATGGTAGTACTGGTGAATGCTCTCTCCTGTAGCTGAAGTTATGTGGCAGCTGAGGCAGCAAGCAAAGGCCTCTAGGGGAGCCGATCTGGGGTAACCGAGCCGAGACCCTTCACCTCCCCAACCCTCCCCTCTCCTTTGTACCTGGGGTGCGTCGCCGGTCAATCAGGGAGTCCTTCGGTGTCACTGGCTCATCATCAAAATCAAATTCCGTGGGCATGTGTGGTCTGGGACAGGTGAACAGAGTGGAGGATGAGGGCGGTCCTCCCCCCCACCCACACATGTGCTTCTCCCCTGCCCAGTCCTCCTCCCTCGCTGGCTTCCCTCCCTCCGCTTTCCAGGCTCCTGGGTCCCATATTTTCCCCTCCCTACTTCCTCCTGCCATCAGGGAGCAGCCCCGGGACAAGGTGTAAGAGTGTGCTTTTACTTTTCCTCTTCCTCTTCTTTGGCCTCCGGCTCCTCATCGGATCTCTCTTCTTCGCTCTGGGCCTCGGGCGTGGGCGGCCGGCGAGGCAGGATCTCTGCTTGCAGCTCCAGGGTACCGTGGGCAGCCAGCAGTTCATAGAGCCGCTGGATTTCGGAGGGCTGGGGCATCCAGGGCTGCCCATCCGCGGGCAGCTCCACCTCCTCGTCGCTGCAGGGCACACACCAGTCCTCGGAGTCCCCCTGGGTGGGCTCTTCCCCACTGGCACTGGGGGCTTCTCCCTGCGCCTCCTCGCCCCCGGACCCCTCACGCTCGGTCTCCTCTCGGCCTCCTTCTCCCTCGTCCTCGGCCTTAGCGGCCGAGGCGGAGGGGCCTCCGGTATCCTCCACGGCCAGAGCCTGGAGGCCGGAGGTCACTTCCCCTTCTTCAGACAGAGGCGCCGCCGTGGTGGCCGCAGTGTCTCCATGGCCCCGGGCAAGGGACATAGGGCCCTAGGGCAGGGACCCTGCGACGACAGATGCTGAGTCCGAAGCCAGGGTCCCCCAGGGATCAGGCTCCCCGGGGGAGTTAGGGACCGTCTTCAGCCAATCAGGATCCCACAAAGGACTCCGCGGCCAGACCGCCCGTCCCCGGGAGGGGGCGCTCAGTCCCCGCCAAGGACCCCGCCCCGGGGATCGAGGTCCGGTACTCTGACACTCCCGGGCCCCGCAGAAACCACTTTCCGAGCCCGAGAAGGGGAAGAAAAGGGCGGTCCACTCTTCTCGCTTCCACGCCGCCCCTCTCCACACCTGGACGCGGCGCCCTCTCCCCAGACCTCGCAGTTCTAGGCCGCGTCAATTCAGCGACCGTACGCACCTGGGGCTAAGACCCGCCTCCCGGGCTGCGCAGGGTCACAGTACGCAGGCGCACAGAAATGGCGCGGGAGGCTCCGCTCCACTCAAGGCTACTTGAAGAGGAAAGCGAGGGAAGGCTTGCACATGCGCGAGTAGGCGCGCAGGCTTCGGCCCATAGTAAAGATGGCCACCGGGACGGCGCATGCGCATATCACACAAAAAAACGTTCTGCGGGAAGAGAGGCAGCACCGCCTCGCCGGCGGGACAAACACAGAAACCAACCGAGACTGGAGGCGAGTCTCATGCAGTCTCCGTTTATTGGTGTTTCAGACTCATGCAACATCCGGCATACAAAAAGGGATAAATCAATTTGATATATATATATATTTTAAAGAATTTTAGTTTCTTTTTCCCCCAGACTTTTTTTTTTTTTAGGGAAAAATAAAAAAAACAAACCCGCCAAATCTGAACCATGCTGTGGCTCGGTCCCCGCCTCCTCAGCGGGCTGTCGCGTGCAACAAACCTCCCCCGTCATCTTAGAAAGTAATTATAGAGCTCCCCGCCCCGCCCTCGCTCCTGCCAGTGGGAGCTTTGGTCCTATTTTTTGGGTTCTTTCATTACGAAACACGTGAAGAAATCTAGCCCGACACCTTCATGAAAAACTCGCAGACTGGGGTTGAAAAGCCCAGGTGGGCGAGTCAACTCCAGCTGACCTGGGAAGGGTCAGCGCCTTGTCCCTCCCTTCTCCCCTGCGCGCGTTCGGAACCGGTGCTCGCCACCCTCGCAGAAGTCCCCACACGAGGCCCGGCTTGCCAGCTCTGCGACCTGCAAGGCACCCTTGGGTGTCCGAGCCTGGGCGGTCCCAGCGGAGAACAGTCGGAGCCCGGGGTTGGGGAGCCCTCTCCCAGCACTGCTCCCCACCCCCCAGCCTGATCTAAGTGCTGTCATTTTTGCAGAGGAAACGGTGCCGGGAGGGTGGAGAAGAGGATGCCTTAGGGGAGATGAGGAGGCAGGAAGAGGAAGGGGGTGGGAAGCGGAGAGGGAAGGGGAGATGATAAAGAAGGGAAGGAAGAGAGGACTTGGGGGTGGAGAGGATGCCAAGACAATGAAAGTTGGGAGGAGGAGGCCAGGGTGGAGGTCCAGAGAATTTGAGAGGCTGGAAGAAGTGCAGGGAGGCCAGCCGGGAGAGATGCAGGGAGGCTGAGAGCGAAGAGTTGGGGAGGTGTTCAGGGAGGTTTCCAGGGTGCAGGGAGGTTTCCAGAAGTGCAGGGATGGGGGCCAGGAGGCTGCAGGGGATGCAGGCAGAAGTGCAGGGAGGTTGGAACCAGTGCAGGGATGAGGGAGGCCTACAGTTGGCAGAAGAGCCTGGCAAGATGCAGGAGCAGGACAGAAGCTGTAAACAAGGCCGCTCAGGCTCCCTTGGTCCTTAGGGGTGGGGGCCAGGGCCATCAGTTGGGCTTCCCCCAGGGGAGGGATGGGCCCAAGGCAGCTCCCAACAAGAAGAAAAGTCTTGGGATTCAGGGCAGAGCCCCTCACTTATACACTGTGGGAGAGGAGAGGGAAGGACAGATGGGCAGGGGGACAAGGAGCGACAAAGGAGAGGTAAGGAGGACAGACAGGAGAGAGCAGGGGCAGGGGTTAGTAAAGCTGCCCTTGCCAACCCTTCCACTCCTCCCCTGCCTGTCCCAAGCCCCCACTCACCGCCTAAGTTGATGACGCAGGAAGCGATGATGATGAGGACTCCCCCCACCAGCGCCACGATGCTTAAGAGCTTGGCCACACGGCCCAGACGCTGGGCCCCATCCACGTCCCCCTGCTGCAGGCTGTTCCGGGACTGGGGTTAGGGTGAGGGGTGGAGGCACATGGCCAGGGTCAGGAGAAGCCAGCCCAGAAGGGGATCAGGTGGAAAAGTCATCCAGAAGAGAGAGGCCAGCCCCATGGACGGAGGATAAGGGAGGAAGGGGGAGAGGAGGGGCAGAGGAAGGAGGGCACAGGTCAGCAAGGCTGTGTGACATGTGTGTCTCCATATCCCTCCCACCCAAAGGGGCAGGGCAGTGGTGGCTCAGAGGGTTAGGCCCTAGGGAGAGGCAAACAAAGGCCCTGGAATTGGGGAGGTGGGATCCATGCAGAGAGAGGGGAGGAAAGGCATGGTTACTCCTGGGCCTCTGTCCCAGCACTGGTGGGAAGTCGGGAGCCACAGCAGGCTTGGGCCAGGGTCCCATGGGGCTCACCATGACAGCATAAGCGAAGGCCACAATGTTGACAGGCCACATAGGGCAGAAGCAGGACAAGATGGCAAGGATGATGTAGTCTCGAGGTTTCTGGGTGCCTTCACCCCCCTCCACCCCAGGACCTGCCAGCTGGGAGCTGGGGTGGCGGCTCAGGCTACCTCGGGGAGATCCTGGATGCCCACTATGTGCCCTTCCCAGTCGATCCTCCTCAACCAGCTGCTGCAGTACTCGGGGGGGAGCCCCATTGGCTGGGGGGGATTTTTTTGAGGGTAGTGAGTGAGGCTCAGGAGCTGGGCCCTCTTCCCCATCGCCAGCCTGCAGGGGCACCACTGCCCCATTCTCTTGCTTTTCCCCTACACTCTCAGACAGAATCTCAGGAGTGGGGTCTTCCTTGGTAGGGAGCTCTGGTTGAAGGTCTGGCTTGGGGGTGGGCTGGGAATCTGGCTGGGGGTCTGGCTGGGGAGCAGGCTCTGGGACTGGCTCAGGTGGGGCTGCAGGCTCAAGCCTGGACCCCTTGTCTTCAATGGTCTCTTTGCTCACTTCTGGTTTGGACACTGTTTCTTGACATGGCTCTTCCAGGCTGCAGTTGGCCTTTGATTCCCCTCCTGGGCTTAAGCTGAGGTCTGAGCCCTGGGCTGTTTCTGGGGCCCCAGCTGGGGTCTCTGTGGTTTCTGGAGTCAGCCCAGCCTTGGGTCCTGAGTCCACAGGGGCTGCAGTGGTATCTGGGCCTGGCTTCGAGGCCTCTGGCTGGTCTGGGACCCCTGCTAGGACCTGGGGAGGGCCAGTTTCAGCTTCAGAACGGCTAGGCCCTTCACCTGGAACCTGGGGACTCTCCTCAACCCCCTTCATTTCAGAGACCTCAGAGCTGGTGGTTGCCATCTTGAAATGGGAGAGGGGAGAGAACCCCTATGGGGAGGATGGAATAGCAGAGACAGCCGCGAACCCTGGAAGATGAGAAGACAGGCTTGGGGTGAGGAGGGAAGAGGGCGCTCAGCACTGCAGGCCCAATTGGGCCACATTCCTGTCTCAGGGCCAGGCTTGCAATGCCTCTAGGGAAAGTAAGAAAAGTTGGGGTTTCCTTTGCCTTAGGGTGGGACATCCCTGGGGGTGGAGTGCTCCTACTCTAAGTCTTCCGCTTGGAGAGCCCTGGGGAAGATTAACCCTTTTGTAAACAGGACCTTCTCCATGGTCTTTCCCTGGGTCCATCTAACAAGATCCAGACTCTTAGATCTCAGCCGATGCCCCAGTATCCCAAAATCAACGAGCTGTGCAAACACCCAACACTCCGAAAGGCAGACTGGGCAGAGAACCCGACATTCGCATTCCACTCCCTCTGCATCCTCCCCTCCTCCCGGTGCGCCCAGGCGGTGCGGGTTTTCTAGCTGCGCGTTTAGGGCGAGGACGCCCCCGCCCCTCCCTGGGGGACTTGGTTATCTCCTCCGATCCCCTGTCAGCCCCTCTCCCGGGGCTTCCCTCGCCTTCGGTGGGCTGGCGCCTTCTCCCGATGCTTCAGCCCGCCCAGCACCACCACCAGCCCTCTGACACCCGCATTCCCAAGCAGCCCGCCCGGCGTCGGCCGTCGGTCGGTCCGCTCCTACCCGCAGCCTCAGTCTGCCCGGGTCTCACCTCGACGCCGGCCTCGGGACAACTCCCGCTGCCTCTGCTGGCTTTTACAGCAGCCGCAGCCCGGGAGGGAGCAAGTCAGTGAGGGAGGGAGGGAGGCGGCGGGTCTCCCTCCTCTCCCCTCCCTTGTGCTCATCCCCTCCTCTCCGGTCCCCTCCCCTACGCTCCTCCGCCGCCGCCGCACGCCGCCCCCGCCCCTCGCGAGCCTCCGGCCCCTCCCGCTAGCCCAAAGGAGCCACGCGTTACCCAGGCAACCAGCCCGGGGACCACTCGTGCCCCCTCCCTGCCCCTTCCCACGCGCGCCTCCAGGCGGGGCGGCCTCCTTCCTAAGTCCCCGGCCCCTCCCGTCAACGGTCACCGGCATTCCTGGAAGAGTCGGGGATTTGGGGAAAACGAAGAGGGTTCTGCGAGGATACGGGACCAGTGAGGCAGGCAGGACCGGGTGGAGGTGCCCCTACGAGGAGAGCAAGGAAGATGGGGCAAGACGCGGGGAGGCTGCAGAAGCGGCGCAGGGTTGGGTTTCAAGAGAACGGAGCCTGCAGAAAGCAGCAGCAGAAACGGGCTCAAAAAAAGGGGCCCTGGAAAGGACGAAGCAGTGTTAGGAAAGGGAATTCCAAGGGGCAGGGCAGAGGCTGCAGGGCCGGCCTGGAACAGGAGGGGGCTGGGCAGAGGAGCCCGTGTAAACATAGGGTGGCCCACGCCCAGGATGAGGGACAGGTGCAGCTTTCATTCTGAATCTGGCAACAGCCACAGAGCTCGGGACTCCTCGGCCTTTCCGCAGCCGCATCGCCCACCATGGCCTCAGGGCTGTGACGGGAGCAGGGAAGGATGCGGCTGGGGGTTGAGTAGTGGCCACGGGTGTAGACAGAGGGCGGTATTCGTCTGGCAGCTGTTTGGGTTTCTAATGGGGCCTCTTCAAACCCGCAGGGGTTATTCTGGGTTTGTCCCGATTGGGAATTCCCCAGAGACCTGGAACTTGCGCTCCACAGCCTCGGTAGCCTTGGCCCCACCCTAAATGTGTGCTGCCGCCACTAGGGCTGCCCCTGGGGAAGGCGGACCCAGAACCCCACAGCCGCACAGGACAGAGCAAGGCTGGACTGACACCGGACCGGGAAGAAACCCTTAGGAGTGGAGGCAGTTGCTTGGTGAGGGCAATTCATTCAATCCAGAACCAGAAACAGGATTTTATTTAAAATTTATTGTAATGGGGTCCGCGCAAAAGGAGGGGGTGGAGGGTGGGGTACATGCAGGGGACACAGGAACACGATGACATGGCCAGGGCCACAGCTTCTGTCGTGGGGAAGAGGGATGAAAAGACAAGACCAGGGCTGGAGCTGGGGTGGAAGAGGGGAGGGGGACACTGGCTGCATTCCCCCACCCCCAGGAAGCACCTCTAGGCCCTGGACCCCTCGCTCACCCTGGCCCCTAAAACTCCATCTCTCCTCTGCCTCTGGCCCTCCTGGCTCCTCCTTCTGCTCCCCTGAACTTTTTCCCCTGACAGGGGTAGGACGATGTTCAGGGCCTGACCCCAAACTCCCTACCACCTTATGAAGGTACAACCTTTGCGGGCCCTGCTTCTGCCCCTCCTCAAACCTCACCACTTTCCCTCTCTGGGACAGAAGCTCTGATCTCCCTCCTTTCTCTCCTCCCTCCCCCTGGAAAAAAAAAAAAAAAAAAGGAAAAGAAAGCACCAACTCCCCAGGGAGGGGCAGCAGACAGCGCGGGGAGAGGATTGGAAGGAGAGTGAGAGAACCATTGAGGGAAGAGGCTCACAAGTCCCTGGGAGGACAGGGCACAGGCTTACAGAGAGGAGAGGGGGTACGGGCAGTGGCTGCTCCTGTCCTCTGCCACCCCTGCCCACTGTCCAGGGGACTTCAACACAATTGAAGGGACAGGTTTGTGTGGGGTCAGGTCTGATAGAAGAGAGGAGCAGGAGAAACAAATCGTTAAAACCTAGCGAATTCCCCTAAAACATTTCTTCCTCCTTTCCTTCCGGAGGCTCCTTGGTTGGTGGGGAAGTAGTGAGTTGGTGGGAAAAGAGGGGGGAGAGGAGCCTGTACCAAGGGACTCTACTCCATTCTCCCCTCTCCCCCGCAACCAACTTGGAGCTCACCAGGGCTGGGAGGGAAGTGGCTGAGAGCTCACAGGGACCCCCTCTGCCCCCGAGAGGGAGCCCACAGCTGTGGGAGGAGCTGCTACTGCTGCTGCCGCAGCTGCTGCTGCTGCTGCTGCTGCCGCTGCCGCCGCCGCCGCCATTGGACAAACCTCACCAGTACCTGCAGGAGAAACACCACGGATCACAGCGAAATCTGAATGGCAAGAGCCTTGCCCTCACCCCAGACCTTCCCAACCTGCTTCCCCTGGGACACAGCCGTTCCTCACTTCCTATCTGGTCCCCAGAGGCCTCAGCCTGCATCCTCACCCAGACAGAAGAGTTCTCAAGGGTCTTCCCTGTGCCTGGAAGTCTCCCTAGCCTGAGTGGCACATGGGCATCCCTTGCCTTCCTGAGATCCCCTATTGGGCCCTTTGAGCCCCCTTGTCCCCCACACCCCCCATCCCGCCCCCCAGCCATGCCCCACGCCTTGCCTGGTGGGTGCAGGGTCCCCCTCAGCAGGTGGGCTGTGGCTGGGGGGCGTCTCCTGGGACAGGGGGGGCGGCCCCCCCCAGATGGGTCTGCATGTGGCCGGCCAGCTGGGCAGGGGTCTTGCAGTGCACGCTGCACAGCTTGCACAGGATGCGGTCAGCCCGCGGGGCCTGGAGCCCGTGGTCCTTCACCGCGTGGATGCGCAGGTATGCTGCCGTGGTGAAGCCTATTGGGGGGTGGATTGGGATGGGGCGGGGGTCAGCCCAGAGACGGAGACCCCAGAGACGGGGCTGATCTCCTAGGCAGGGGATGCCCTCCTCAGATGGCCCTGTCCTCTTCCCACAGCATCCTTGGTAGCCTGGGGCCAACTGCTCTGCTGAGGCTGGTGGGTACAGCCCCTCCCTGAGCCTGGGGCCTGGCTTGCGCGGTGCCTGCTTCTCAGCCTGGTTACCTACAGAGCTCACTCTTCATGGCTGGGAAACCTCTCCCAAGATGACAGGACACTGACTCCTAGCTACTTAGAAGGTTGACCCTCAGCAGAGACGGCTGTGTCCCCTTCCCTCCAGTGCCCCTCAGTCTCAACCCAATTAGCCAGTGAGTCTGACTGAAGGCAGCTTTCTCTGCTACCTGGGCAGGATGTGTGCTGGTGAAGCCAAGCCCGTGTATTCCACCTGCCCCAAGAGCTGGAGACAAGACCTTGTGGCTGCCTGGCGGAAACCTTGCCTTGTGTCCCCTGGAACTGGCTTCCCTGACTACTCCTTACCCAAAGCAGCCAAGTTCCACTCCCGCTCTCCCTACACATGCCCAGGAGGTTCAACCTCTCCGGCAGACCGTCTCCTCCAGCCAGGACTTCTTAGAGCCTAACGACGCTCATTCAGGTGCCCCCCTTCCGCTGCTCCCTTGACCTCTTGGAGGACTCTAGACGCCACGAGCTCTTGACTACAGCACCCTTAATCTGTATCAGTGGCAGGGCGTCTGGCCAGGCGCCCACCCTCTGCCCCTGGCCCTCCCGTCAGCCCTCAGCATGTACCTTTGTTGCAGAGCTCACAGACATGGTGAGGGCCCTGGCTGTGCACCTTCATGTGGTCCGAAATATAAGCCGAGCTCAGCATCTTGCCACACACGTGACATGGCACCTTCTCCTCGTGTCGTACTGTGTGCGCCCGCAGCCGATCCTTCGTGGCGAAAGCTGCCTCACATTTCTGGGGAGGGGGGAGGGGCGTGGGGGGTGTCACAGGAGAGTTAAAGTTTTGAGTGCTGGGGAGAGGGGAGCAAGAGGTTAAAGGAATCAGAGCCTTGGGGATCTTTGATCTGTAGGAAACGGGAGTGAGATGACGAGGCCTTGAAGAAGGAATGAGAAAATGGAGTGAAAAAGCAAAAAGAAGAGAGAGAAAAAGGGGGTCTGAGAGGCTGAACTCAGACAGCTACCATGAGGATCAAAATTATGAAAACCAGGACTGGAGGCGGCGGGCTTCCTACCTCACATTTGAAGGGCCGTTCTGTTGAGTGCACTTGTCTGACGTGACTGTTGAGGTGATCCGGCCTGGGGACACGTTGGGGTTGGGGTTAGGGCGGAAACGGTGAGCCCCATATCCGCCAAACTGCACCACAGGCCTTTCCGAAGATCCCTGCGCCACCTCCCGGAGCCCGGGCCGTCACAGCGCCACTTCGACAGAAAATCCCTCCCATCCAGCCCGGCAGCCGCGGCCGCCTCCTCCCACGAGAAGCTTCCGTCAACCCCAAGGCCCACCTCCTCGGCAAAGGACCACCCCCTGCTCCCTGGTAACCCGGAGAGGCTTCCTCCCTCCGCCCTGGGAGGGGCTCCCCTTCCCCAGCCTCAGCAGCCACCTCCCTCCCCGCCAGCCACGGCCAGGCCACCTCTGTCGTGTCCCTCCCTCCCCATGGCCTAGTGGGCGGCCAAGGCCCCGTGCACACCGGGAGAAGCTCTTGCCACAGTGGGAGCAGTTGTAGGGCTTGTGTACAGCGCCGTCATGTGAGCGCACGTGGTAGCTCATGCGGTCCTTGCGCTTGAAGCGCTGTTGGCACACCGGGCACTGGTAGGGCTTCTCGTCCGAGTGCGACAGCTTGTGTCGGTTCAGGTGGTAGACGTCGCGGAAGGCCTTGCCGCACATCTCGCAGGCGTGGTTCTTCCGGATGCGCTTCCCCGAGGCGGTCGTGGTCACCACGCCACCGGCGGCCACTGCGGCCGCGCCGCCGCCGGCACCCGCTTCTCCCCCTCCCCCGCCGGCTCCGCTCAGCTGGGGCACGCTCAGGAGGCTCAGGGGCACCATGGTGGGCATCTTCATAGCACCCGAGGGGACCCGGCCGGCCTTGGCTCCCGTGTGGATGGCTTCGTGCCTCCGGAGGTTGTAGCCGTTCTTGAACTCCTTGGCGCACAGAGCGCAGATGTAGGGCCCCTTGCTCTTTGTCTTCTTCTCCAAGGCAGACGCGACTGGGGCCACGGCGACCGTCGAGGTTGGGGCTACGACGGCGGTGGCCGCCGCCGCGGCGATGGTGGCGGCGGAGGCGGGGGGTGCGGCCTCGGCCGCAGGCGCCGACACGGGTGGGGGTGGCGGAGGGGGCGCCGGGGGCTGCTTGAGGGCCGCTGTGTCCACCGTGGAGGCGGCGGCCGGAGCCGGGGGCGCGGCAGCTACGGCGGCGGCAGCGGCGGCGGCGGCCGCAGCGGCCGCGGCGGACTCCTGGGCAGCGGCGAGCACGGGCAGCAAGTCCACCTGGAGGGGCTCGGCCGCCGGGGCCTGGGGCGTGGGCGGGGGCGCCGGCGCGGCCTGCGAAAACAAGGCGCCGAGTGGGCCGCGGGTGCGGGCGGGCGCACCCCCGGCCCTGGCCGCCGCGGCGGGCCCTACTCACCTGGAATGGACTCTGGGCGCAGCCCTGGGAGGCAAAGAAGCGGGACTGGAGCTCAGCCCCGACCTGCAGGGGGTTCTGGGCGTGACCCTGAGGTGGCGGGAAGGAGTTCATGAGGCCGCCCACCCCCCGGGAGTCCAGGCCCAGCACGGGGAAGGGGGGGGCCAGCAGCGTGCAAGGGAACACCGGGAACATGGCCTCGGCCGCAGCGGGGCCCCCGGGGCTCAGCGGGGGCCGGGGGCGCGAGCCGCGCGGGGCCCGGGCTCGGGGCGCCGCTCCCGCGGGCCGCCCCGCCGCCCGTGCACCCCGGCCGGCGGGAGGGAAGGAGGGTGCCTTGCGATCCGCGGAGCGCCGCGGCGACGGCGGCGGTGACGCCCCCTCGGGACCGGGGCCGGGGCCTGGGCCGGAGGCGGGGGCCCGGGCGGCGGCGGCGGTTGGAGCTTGGCGGGGCGGGGTGGGGGGAGCGAGGGAGCAGCCTCGGCCCCAGCCGCCTTCGCGCCCAGCCGGTGCCTGCGTATGCTTAATTTTTTAAATTTATCATTTTAGCATTTATTTTATGTATACAATATGCATAACAGCAAAATAGCATTTCATATATGTAAAAGAATAGCTGCTGAAATGGTTAGCACTCAATTTCATTTTTTATAGCAGTTCTAGTAATTTTTGTGCTTCCTATTCATGAGAACTATAAAAATTAGATTTGGTGATTGCTTATGTATTTTCTGCTAATCGTCCATTCTTACCCTAGGTAACTTAGAGTTGTGACTTTCATTGTTTAAGGAGATGGAAATAAGACAAGAAATTGGTAAATAAGGGAAGCTGACTGAATTAACCTGGCACATGACGAGGTTGACAGCATGGTGGCATTGGTCTGCTACCACCACTTAGCGAGGATTTCTAAAAACATTTGCTGCGGACACTGGTGTATGAAAAACTTCTCATTCAACATATGCTAAAGATAATAAAAATAAAATATAGCATTGAAAATTATATAGCAAGTTCTATTTTATTTACTCACTAGGGGATTTTTAAAAACCACATTTTTGTTTTAAAGTAAGCATGCTACATTCGCAGGTTCCCATCTATGTCATCTGATCTACTTAAAGTTTAAATTATGCCATTATAGGTGCCATTTAAATGCAGGAGAAAACGATAACTTTTGAGATGTGAAATCAAATCTAGAAAATGAGGGGTCTAGCTTTCTATTGCTAGAATTATAATATTTTCTCTGTCCTTTCTTGATGCTTCTATTACTAAGCAAGTAGTGATTATAAATAGCAATGGAAAAGAAATACTTAGATATGAGATGAAGATGACTTTACAATAATGTGACTGTTAGGTTCTAACCTGCTTCACTATGATCTCTTCATCCATGCCCTTCAGGGTGATGTGATGACATTGCTTTCCCCTGAGTGGTTGTCACTGAAAAACTCTCTCCTCCCGTATTACAGTTTTTCAGAATCAAGATGGCCCCAGGATGCATAGTCACAGTGACCTGAACAAGCTTTTTTCTATGTAGATTATCTTTCCTAAAATAGCGCTTTGGATTAAGAGATGCTGAACTCAATAGTCTTTAGCAGTCTATGAAAGATAAATGGTTCAGAAAGTTTGACGCACAGCCTTTTCTGTTGTTGTATGCTTGAGGAAGAGCAGTCCTTTGCTTTGACTGACCTTGTTTGTTGTGACAACTTTCTGTAATCTGCTTTTTCTGCTTCATGGACTACCTGAAGCACAGCTATAAAAAGTAGTTCTGGTTCTCAGGGCCCCTAGTGGGTTGACCTGGGTGCAGTGATTGTCCAGATATTGCTACCCATTGGTCTTCAGGGAGACCTCCAGTGCTGCTGTTTGTGAAGTTCATGTCTCAAATCCTTTGGAATCATGCTGTCCGTATTACTGAGCTCTGTGTCGCCTGCTGCAGTCTGCCTTTCATTCGTGTCTGACCCAGTAGGATATGTTAGAAAAAGTAGCGTTCTGGTGTCTGGAGTGGGTGACTGAAACCCTTTCTGGTATCTAGCTTTGACATTTATTGTTAAATACACTTATCTACTCAAAGGTGATTGGAAAACTACTTTGTTTTTATACCGTAGGGAAAAAACTTTAGCAAAAAATATATATATTTTTATAGACTCACACACACACACGAAACTTCCATTTTGACTGGATTCTTTCATCCATTACAATCATTTTGAGATTCGTCTATGTAATAGTGTATTTTACAAGTGCCTTTCTTTTTATTGCTGAGTATTATTTCATTGCATGAATATACTACAATTTGTTTATCTGTTCTGTTGATAGACATTTGGGTTATTTATAGGCTTTGACAGGTACATGTAAAACTGGACATTTGTGTACAAATCTTTGTGTGGTCATGTGCTTTTTTTGGCCTCTTGTGTAAAAACCTACCTGAGAAATGGCCTGGTCCAAAAGAAAATGGCAGTCTCCTCTCCAAAGTAGTTGTACCATTTTCCATTTATACCAGAAATATAGATGAATTCCAATTATTTTACATTCTTGACAATACTTGGTCTGGCCAACCTTTTAATTAAAAGGTAGCCAATCTGACAAGTGTGTAGTAGTATCTCACTGTGGTCTTGATTTGCATTTTCCTAATAGATAGTGATGCCAGGCATCTTCTCACGTATTTATTTGCCATCTATATGTCTTCTTTGCTGCAGTGTCCATTCATATCTTTTGCCCACTTTTTATTGGGTTTTCTTTATTTTCCACTTTTTATTTTTTATTTTTTTATTTGTATTTTTTAATTTTTGGAGACATGCTCTCACTCTGTGGCCCAGGCTTGAGTACAGTGGCATGATCATGGCTCACTGCAGATTTAACCTCCTTAAGGCTCAAATGATCCTCCCATCTCAGCCTCCTGAATAGATGGGACAACAGGTATGTGCTACCTTGCTTAGATTTTCTTTCTTTTTTTTTTTCTTTTGTAGAGTCAGTGTCTCACTCTGTTGCCCAGGCTGGTGGGTTGTTTTCTTACTATTGAGTTTTGAATGTGCTATATACATTACAGACATAAGTCCGCTTTATCAGATCTATAACTGGCAAA